>NC_079197.1:186971306-187003806 GCF_029499605.1 Hyla sarda | reverse complement strand
TATACAAGAATATAACTACTATAATACTGCTCCTATATACAAGAATATATCTACTATAATACTGCTCCTATATACAAGAATATAACTACTATAATACTGCTCCTATATACAAGAATATAACTACTATAACACTGCTTCTATATACAAGAATATAACTACTATAATACTGCCTCCTATATACAAGAATATAACTACTATAACACTGCTTCTATATACAAGAATATAACTACTATAATACTGCCTCCTATATACAAGAACATAACTACTATAATACTGCTCCTATATACAAGAATATAACTACTGTAATACTGCTCCTATATACAAGAATATAACTACTATAATACTGCTCCTATATACAAGAATATAACTTCTATAATACTGCTCCTATATACAAGAATATAACTACTATAATACTGCTCCTATATACAAGAATATAACTACTATAATACTGCTCCTATATACAAGAATATAACTACTATAATACTGCCTCTTATATACAAGAATATAACTACTATAATACTGTTCCTATATACAAGAATATAACTACTATAATACTGCCTCCTATATACAAGAATATAACTACTATAATACTGCTCCTATATACAAGAATATAACTACTATAATACTGCTCCTATATACAAGAATATAACTACTATAATACTGCTCCTATATACAGGAATATAACTACTATAATACCGTTCCTATATACAAGAATATAACTACTATAATACTGCCTCCTATATACAAGAATATAACTACTATAATACTGCTCCTATATACAAGAATATAACTACTATAATACTGCTCCTATATACAAGAATATAACTACTATAATACTGCTCCTATATACAAGAATATAACTACTATAATACTGCCTCCTATATACAAGAATATAACTACTATAATACTGCTCCTATATACAAGAATATAACTACTATAATACTGCTCCTATATACAAGAATATAACTACTATAATACTGTCCCCTATATACAAGAATATAACTACTATAATACTGTCCCCTATGGGCTTAAACAAGTTCAGATTCTGGAGAAGTTACAGGTGTTGAGCAGTTTAGCCTTCACATGATATGGCAGTAGATTTGTGATTCTATGATCTATCACCTGTGTCCATCTAATCTGTTCTCCGTTCCCAGTATTATTGTGATGGGGGGGGGGGGGGGGGGCTCAGTCTGGAGACTAAACATGTAAAAATAAGAAATAATGAGGAGTCTGCAGATGTCGGGGTTACTCTGTATCACTTTTCAGTGTGAACTCGCTCCTAATAGCTGTTTACGAATTACGCACATAGTGGCGGTCCGGAGTGTATCTGCCGCTGTGGATGGAGCCGCCATATGAATTATTGACTCTTTTTCTACCTGTTCTGCTCGGTAACATATTTTCGGTGACGCTCGGCTCCGGCTGTCAGTGCTGGAAGGTTCTGTTCTACCGCCTCATATGACTCAACAGAGAAAGAAACAGATACATTACGTCTGTGTTACTTTCTTGGAAAGTTTTTTAAACTTTTTTTTTCAGATGTTTAAATTGTTACTTGTTTATTTATTTAGTAAGTTTTAGTAGCCGTATTAGTCCAGTGATGCAAATCATAAAATGTTGCAGTATCTTGTAATACCACGTCTCTACAAATTACGTAAAGTCCAATAAAAAAGGTATTACAAGATACTGCAACATTTTTTGATTTATTTATTTAGTTGTTTTTTGAATTGTAATATTGTTGTAAAACAATATAGGAGGAAGGACACTGCACCGGTCACATACTGAAAAGTTCTAAAATCGGCAATTTTGTTTGCGCCAATCCCATACTACAGCGTTCTACTGAAAGCGGTCATTTTGTCGGTGCCAGTCACATACAAGAAAGTGGCTTTTTTTGATTTTGACAATCATATACTAGAACGTTCTAGTAAAAGCACCATTGTTTTTTGTGCCAATCCCATACTAGAACATTCTGCAGAAGCGCCATTTTGTCTTCGCCAATCCCATGCTAGAACATTTTACCGAGAGCAGCCATTTTGTCAGTGACAATCGCTGAGCACATTGGTTTTCGCAGATTAATGGCCACCTTAAGGGGCATCCATCAACACTCCAATGGGATCGGTGACCCGAATAGCGCTTCTCCTGTCAGTTGCGAAATACAAATAACCTCCCTCCATTGGTAAATATTCACCGAACAGACATTATTGCTCATTAGGGTGATGGACCATCAAGAATCAATACGGACGGTGAATTTCTTACGTACTCAAGTAAATTAAAGATGTCGCGAAGAAAAGCAGCGGGAGAAGAAAACATCTTCCGGAACTATTCTTAGCATCGCCTTCGTAGTTTACCAGAAAATTATGCAAATTCTCAGCCAAGTCTGCGGCGTTCAGGTGGACCCCCATAAATAATCACGGTCCTCGATGCTTTTACAGTCCACAGAGCTGTTGTTATGGTAATAAGGAAGCCATAAGCATCAGCAGCCCCCCCCTCCCCCTTAATTCTATCCATATTGATTCTTATGTCTTCAACGCTGGAGGCGATGAAATCTGGTGCGGTAAAACCTATCACCTCCATCTTGCAGAGCTGGGTCCTGGACTCCATGGCAAACAGGCTTATCCCTGTCATCCCTGCATGTGGCTGCCGGAGAGATGGAAGATAAGGCCGGAAAATATAAGAACGGAGAGAAAAGCGAGTTACCGCGCTATCGTGAAGGTTGTGCGGCCTCCCAGCCCCAAAACAGCGAGGGCGAGCGATGGGGCCGAGCACTGCATACCGCATACCAATGGAGGCGAGTGTCCACCTGTGCATGACAATAAAGGGCACGGATACGCCACACAAGGAAATTAAGCCAAATTTACTAACGCGTTTCGCTATTTTTGGCCCCTCAATATAGGAGAAGCCTATATTGGTCTAATATTTGGAGCACTGAGGTCATACTGTGGTCTTCAAACTCCGAGAGCGAGCGATGGAGGGCGAGCGAGTAACAGAGTCAAGTGTCAGCACCGGCACGACAATAAAGGGCACGGATACCTCACGGAATACGGCACACGAGAAAATTAAGCTAAATTTACTAACGCGTTTCGCTATTTTTGGCCCCTCAATATAGGAGAAGCCTATATTGGTCTAATATTTGGAGCACTGAGGTCATACTGTGGTCTGCAAACTACGAGAGCGAGCGATGGGGGGCGAGCGAGCAACAGAGTCAAATGTCAACCCGTGCATGACAATAAAGGGCACAGCTACCTCACGGAATACGGCACACGAGAAAATTAAGCCAAATTTACTAACGCGTTGCTCTATTTTATGCTCCCTATAAAGGATAAGCCTAAATGATTCTAATATTTGGCGCACTGAGGTCATACAGCGGTGTTCAACCTACAAGGAGAGCGAGCGATGGAGGCGAGCGCTGCACAACAATGGAGTCAAGAGTCAATGTGTTCATGACAATAAAGGGCACGGATACCGCACGGAATACGGCACACGAGAAAATTAAGCCAAATTTACTAACGCGTTGCACTATTTTATGCTCCCGATAAAGGATAAGCCTAAATGATTCTAATATTTGGAGCACTGAGGTCATACAGGAGGGCGAGCGATGGAGGCGAGCGCTGCACAACCATGGAGTCAAGAGTCAATGTGTTCATGACAATAAAGGGCACGGATACCGCACGGAATACGCCACACGGGGAGCTTACGCCAAATTTATCAACGTTTTACGCTATTTTTGCCCCCAATAAAAGAGACGCCTAAATTGGTCTAATATCTAGAGCTTTGGGTTCATACTGTGGACCTATGCAATCAAAACTACAACTCCCAGCATGTCCGTATGTTCAATATATACATTTTTATTTTTAGACATGCGCAGTAACATGGACTGAGCGTGCATGTGTTTTTAATGGGTAAAGGGGAGGAAGCTGTTGCCAGAATCATCCGGTGGCGCTTCTCTCCCAGTAGTGTTTCCCAATCAATGTGTCTCCAGCTATTGCAAAACTACAACTCCCAGCATGCCCATATGTTTAATATATACATTTTTATTTTCAGGCATGCGCAGTAACATGGACTGAGCGTGCATGTGTTTTTAATGGGTAAAGGGGAGGAAGCTGCTGCCAGACTCATGCGGTGGCGCTTCTCTCCCAGCAGCGTTTCTCAATCAATGTGTCTCTAGCTGTTGCAAAACTACAACTCCCAGCATGCCCGGACAGCCAAAGGCTGTCCGGGCATGCTGGGAGTTGTAGTTTTGCAACAGCTGAAGGCGCCCTGGTTGGAAAACATTGCTCTAAGCTGAAGGGAATGGCAATCCTTCAGCCATAGTTCCCTTGAGGTTTCTTCCAATGAGGGAGGTTTTTCTTCCCTAAGTGCTGGAGGCTGTCCGGGCATGCTGGGAGTTGTAGTTTTGCAACAGCTGGAGGTTCACAGTTTGGAGACAACCGGTATAAACAAATGCTGTAAATTCACCTACCAGTATGTATTGTTTTGAGACTTAGGTGGGGGAGGGGAGGGGGGGGGGGGACTGACGTATACACTGGGAGAACATACAAACTCATTGCAAATGTTGTTCATGGTGGGATTTGAACCCAAGACCCCAGCACAACAGCGCTAAATGCCGAACCACCGTGCTATCAGTGTAAAATTAACTCTTCATACAACAGGCCAGAGCGAGCACACAATCTTCTCCCGCAGATCAAGGTTTAAAAAATTGATGTAAACATTGATGTAAAAATATGCAAATTGTGTCTATTTGGTTGAAATCAGTGACTGACGGCCCCCGAAGAACCTACCGGAATGAAAAAATAAAAAATAAATAAAAAACAGGTGCACCTTATGAGCAAAAGGAGATCTCAGGTTATTATAATGAAAAAGTGGGCAGGACTTAATTGGAAGGCGTGGCCAGCAGAGTTACGTTGGAAAATGGTACAAAAAGTTACACAAATTTATACTTGCTCATAGTAGACACAATCATTAAGCAATTTATGTTTATGTTTTTGTAAACCATAAGACAAGTGTGTGCAAAAAAAAAATGGAGGTGTGGTCTGCAAGGAGTGGGCGGGGTCTCTTTAGAAAAAAGCCATTAAATAGTGCACATTTTGGTGCAAATTTCGATCTGCTCATCGGAGGCATACATCGATTTTATTTTCTCACACGTGTTCTAGATGTATTACGAGGTGAGTGCTTAATTTTTTAAAAATGGCGCCCATCGGTCTGGGTGTATGATACGCAGTAAATGCGGACCGGGAATTTTCTTTTCTGCCTTGAAAAGAAGTTAAAATGCACCAAAATGTATTACGGGGTCTACGCTGCATAAGAGATTTGGCGCATTCGACTCCACTGTAATTCAGTTTAAAGGGGTACTCCGCTGTTCAGCGTTTGGAACAAACTGTTCTGAACACTGGAGCCAGGATCTTGTGACGTCATAGCCCCGCCCCCTCAATACATCATGCTCCGCCCCCTCAATGCAAGTCTATGGGGGGGGCGTGGCAGCCTCCATGCCCCCTCCCACAAAATTGCATTGATGGGGTGGGGAGTGATGTCATGAGGGGGCGGGGTTATGACATCACGAGCTCTCGGCACCGGCTCCAGCGTTTGGAACAGTTTGTTCCAAACTCTGAGCAGCGGAGTACCCCTTTAAGGCCATGTTCGCACGATGGAATTTCTGAGGTGGTAACTTCTGCTGCAGAAATTACGATCCCAACCTCTGCAGAAAGAATCGACATGTGAATCCTTCCTGCGAAATCCGCTCGGAAATGCATTGCCGTCTACAAAGATACGGCGCGTTCCCTGGTGGTCCTCGCGCTCGTCGTCTGCAAAATGTCCACCCAGAAATTTTCCGGACGGACATTCGGCTGTGTGAACATATTCTTAGGCTTCGTTCACACAGGGTATTTTTAGGCATTCTTTAAAATAATAAAATAATAATAATAAAATTGCGTAAAATGTTAAAATATATCTGAAAAGAATAACGGGTGGACATAGCCTGACACGTAATATCTGATAAATTTACCTGAAGTTTACATCCAATACAATACACAGGATTCAGAAAGAGAGAACAAATATATATATATATATATATATATATATATATATATATATATATATATATATATATATATATATATTTTTTTTTTTTTTTTTTATATATATATATATATATATATATATATATATATAATGAATTAATATATCATTAAAAAAAATACATATATATACAGTGGTCCCTCAAGTTACAATATTAATTGGTTCTGGGACGACCATTGTATGTTGAAACCATTGTATGTTGAAACTAGAGATGAGCGAACTTACAGTAAATTTGATTCGTCACGAACTTCTCGGCTCGGCAGTTGATGACTTTTCCTGCGTCACGGGAGCACCGGAAAGCTGAACTAATTTATGCAGGAAAAGTCATCAACTGCCGAGCCGAGAAGTTCGTGAGGAATCTAATTCACTGTAAGTTCGCTCATCTCTAGATGAAACCATTGTATGTTGAGACCAGAACTCTATGGAAACCTGGTAATTGGTTCTGAAGCCCCCAAAATGTCATCCAAAAATAGGAAAAAGTGAGGATTAAAGAAAAATAAGTAAATAACTAATATAGATAAAGCAAATCCTTACATATAATAGTAAGAAAGATCTGCCGGGAGCTGTAATCACTGTCTATGTCAGAGTTTCCCAACCAGGGTGCCTCCAGCTGTTGCAAAACTACAACTCCCAGCATGCCCGGACAGCCGTTGGCTGTTCGGGAATGCTGGGAGTTGTAGTTTTGCAACAGCTGGAGGCACCCTGGTTGGGAAACAATGGTTTATGTAGAGGACAGGAGCTTCTTCAGGTCCTATACAGTACACACAATGTCCCAAATGGCGCCACACTTACTTGGTGTCCAAAAGGAGCAGCTAACCCTGGCACAGGTAAGGAGTAGTACAGAACTTGTAGTTCCTCCCTGTACTGTAGGGGGCGCTACCAGACACCAGTCAGTGCATGCACTTCAGTAATACAGGTGATTTACCAGCAAAATGCCCATTCTGATTGGTCGGTACTTCCGGCCATTGACACATTTCACAGATCTGGACTGTCTGTACATTGTATGTTGAGTCTGGTTTCAAGTTACAATGGTCCAGAAAAGACCATTGTATGTTGAAACTATTGTATGTTGAGGCCATTGTAAGTTGAGGGATCACTGTATATATATATATATATATATATATATATATATATATATATATATATATATATAAAATAAATAAATACATTTATAAATAAATATAAAAAAAATAATTAAATAAAAAAATATATAAATAAATAAATATGTAATTAAATAAATAAATAAATAAATAAATAAATAAAATAACACCTTCAACATATCAAAAACAAAACTCTAAAAGTAAAATTCTTAAAAAAATAAATAAAAGTTGAACAGTTCCAAGTTTCAATTAAAAAAATAAAAATAAAATCTTTTTTACACTATTATTCCTGGCTGGGGACGGTGTCGCTCAGGATTAAAGTCTCTCATCATTGACCCAGAAGGAAACAGAACTCCTGCATCCAATCAGTTTACAAGAAAACTAAAGCACAACTACGGCTCCGCATTGTAACGAAACCGAGGAGATTCGGCTCCATGAATTGCAAAGTAGACGCTCTGACCTCAAACATGCAAATTCACCTCCCGGGGGACTTAATCAACCTCTTTGTTGAAGTACAGATAAAACTTTTTGACAGCAAATGCTGCTCTAAGAAAATGGAATTCTCAATTACTCAGTGAACATCTGCTCTGATCCGCCATTAGTGGCACGTTTTACAGCCAGAAGAAGACGTCTCCATCCTCCATGGGATCACAAAGATGCGCACAACTACCTCCAATGGAACCCAAGATTGTTTTTTCTTCCTGACTCCCAAAAAATATAAAAAAAAACTTTTTTTTGGTATGTTTATTATATATAATGAAAAAAAGTGGTAGTAGTAAAATAATAATAATAATATAAAAAATAATAATTCCAGAAATAATAATCATAATATAAATATTATTATTGGATAGTAAAAGAATTAAATTCTAAAATATATATATATATATTATTAATAATAATAATAATAATAGAAATATAAATGCAAAAAATATTTAGAAACATGTGTTCTATTATTTGTTGTATATTATACATTTTGGGTGGACTTTAAGGCCAACCCCCTTTTCCAATGTCACGCCCTCTTTTTCAAAATTTAACACACATGGTTGAAACCAGGTAAATTTGGGTTGAAATTTTGTGTCTTGCCCCACTGGTGAAAATCCACCAATGTTTTTTAGAGGAACATTTTGGCGCATAATATTCACCAAAAACGTGCGATTTATGAGCAAAACTGAGCAAACGACCATCAAAGCTGAATTTTATCAGTGTTTTTTTTTATGAGATGGATAAGGCTGTTTTTTATTAATTTTGTTTATTTATTAGCAAAAATGCCCCCTTCCCCACCCCCAAAAAAAGGAAAATATAAAACTTCACACCCACATGATGATTTTTTAACTCTTCTTTGGCTCAGTGGAAATTTTCACAAAATTACAGCTCATTGAGGCTATGGCGTCTTTTCTGGGAATCTTGCCATTTTTTTCTCCCATCGACTTCTATGGGAGGAAAAAAAAATAGACAAAAAAAAAAAAAAAAAACACCATGGGGGAGATTTGGCAAAGCTGTCTATGTCCCACATTAAAGGGGTACTCCGGCGCTAAGACATCTTATCCCCTATCCAAAGGATGGGGACCCCCGTGATCTTGCACGCAGCACCCCGTTACAATCAGTCCTCGGAGCATGTTTGCTCCGGGTCTGATTACTGGCGATCATGGGGGCCGGAGCATTGTGACGTCAAGGCCCCGCCCCCATGTGATGGCATGCTCCGCCCCCTGAATGCAAGCCTATGGGAGGGGGGTGCTGCGTGCAAGATCATGGGGGACCCCCGCGATCAGGCATCCTTTAGATAGGGGATAAGATGTCTTAGTGCCGGAGTACCCCTTTAATATAGACCAAACTACAGAGGGTTAGGCCGGTCTATTGTGCACCTAATTTATCATCAGTCGCACGGCTCTTGATAAATTTTGCACACAGACTCCGGGATCTATGCTTTAGACCAGTGGTCTTCAACCTACGGACCTCCAGATGTTGCAAAACTACAACTCCCAGCATGCCCGGACAGCCGTTGGCTGTCCGGGCATGCTGGGAGTTGTTGTTTTGCAACATCTGGAGGTCTGCAGGTTGAAGACCACTGCTTTAAACCTGCTCCAGCACGGTCTGACATTTCGGCGTACTTTCAGCCGATGCGACTTGTCGCTGAAAAGTCGCTTTTGATAAATTCAGCACCAATGCATTTTTCTGTCTAAAATAGACCGGAATGCATCATGTTCTAAAAATCCAAGGACATTTTTTTTAGGAAAAACCAGTGTAAATCCTGTGATAAATCCCCCCCCCCCCCCCCCCATGTATCTCTGCCAAGACTAAAACACTACAAAAAATGCCAAAAAGGGTGCAGTCCCACATAGAGCTTACGCAGCGCATTTTTTGCTGCGACAATTCTGCTGTGCAGGAGGAAGTGCACTGCGTTCTCTCCGATGAGCGTACACACTGGGCTACCTGGCAGCAGCCTTGTGTGCGCAGTGAGGTTTGGAGGCGGGGCCACGTGTCACAGTCACGCCGGCGCGCGAACCCACCTCCAAACCTCACTGAATGTTCATTGGAGAGTACACGGGGTATTTCCTGTTGCTCAGCAGAATATGCGTAGCATGACATGTGCTGTGTAAGCGCTATGGGGGACCCTACCCAAAAACAGCATCTTTGGGAGAATGAAATGAGGGGACAGGTTTTTTTTTGGCTTTTTCTTTTCAACTCAAATAAACGCCAAAAATAATTTGAGTGGAAACGTTCAGTAATACTCACCAGGATGCACAAGGTACAATTGCGCTATATCATAGCCATATGTCTGCCATATTACCGCCATATGACCATCATCTCACCGCCATATAACCATCATCTCACCACCATCTGACCTCCATATAACCATCATCTTATCGCCATCTCACCTCCATATAACCATCATCTCACCTCCATATAACCATCATCTCACCGCCATCATACCTCTATATAACCATCATCTCACCGCCATCTGACCTCCATATAACCATCATCTCACCGCCATCTGACCTCCATATAACCATCATCTCACCGCCATCTGACCTCCATATAACCATCATCTCACCACCATCTGACCTCCATATAACCATCATCTCACCGCCATCATACCTCTATATAACCATCATCTTACCGCCATATAACCATCATCTCACCGCCATCATACCTCCATATAACCATCATCTCACCTCCATATAAATATAATCTCACCGCCATCTGACCTCCATATAACCATCATCTCACCTCCATATAACCATCATCTCACCGCCATCATACCTCCATATAACCATCATCTTACCTCCATATAAACATAATCTCACCGCCATCTGACCTCCATATAACCATCATCTCACCGCCATCTGACCTCCATATAACCATCATCTCACCGCCATCTGACCTCCATATAACCATCATCTCACCGCCATCTGACCTCCATATAACCATCATCTCACCGCCATCTCACCTCCATATAACCATCATCTCACCGCCATCATACCTCTATATAACCATCATCTTACCGCCATATAACCATCATCTCACCGCCATCATACCTCCATATAACCATCATCTCACCTCCATATAACCATCATCTCACCGCCATCTGACCTCCATATAACCATCATCTCACCTCCATATAACCATCATCTCACCGCCATCTCACCTCCATATAACCATCATCTCACCGCCATCTCACCTCCATATAACCATCATCTCACCGCCATCATACCTCCATATAACCATCATCTCACCTCCATATAAACATAATCTCACCGCCATCTGACCTTCATATAACCATCATCTCACCGCCATCTGACCTCCATATAACCATCATCTCACCTCCATATAACCATCATCTCACCGCCATCATACCTCTATATAACCATCATCTCACCGCCATCTCACCTCCATATAACCATCATCTCACCGCCATCTCACCTCCATATAACCATCATCTCACCTCCATCTCAATATTTAGAATATTTTTTACCTAAAAGGAAACCATTGTCAATGCGCTCGTGAAGGCGCTAACGCCAAAGTCGTACGGTGCCGCAGAAAACCCCTTCTCCTCCATCTGTTCTCCTCTCTCCTATCAGCAGAATTGATGAAGATTTTTATTTTTTTCCCTTCTTGGAGCATTAAGTATGCAGAGTGTGTATGAAAAGATAAGAACTGGCTGCTAAAACCTTTTTCTTTCCATTTGACTCATTTAGGAAAATCAAAACAAAAGGATTTAATGATGTTTACGGCGAATTGCATTAAACAGCCCCGGACCCGGAGACATAATCACACAATTTCGTTTTTCACATCTTTAAGTCTTGGAGCAGCGGAGGCTTCCAGCTGAGATGCAGCGGAGGCTTATCTGGAGACAGATCCCAGCACCCTGAGGCTTCGGCAAGCGCTGGCACCAGAGCCGAATTCATACTTCTTAATTGAAAAAGACAAGATGTTTGCATAGGATGTTTGCGTTAAAAAACAACATTCCTGCCCCGACCCCAATAGAAAGAGCGGCCGTGAGTGAGCGGGGAGCGGCTGTCACGCCGCATTGGAGGCACCTTCTACTGGATCTGTTCAAAGCCATGGGGGGGGGGGGGGGTCTTTCTTATTTTAACATCGCCATTAAAACACGCCATAATACATCCACGTCTTTCTCCACCTTAAAGGGATACTCCGGTGAAAAACGTAATTTTTTTATAATTTTTATTTTTATTTTTATATCATCTGGCTCCAGAAAGTTAAACAGATTTGTAAATTACTTTTGTTAAAGAATCTGAACCCTACCAGTGCTTATCAGCTGCTGAAGTTGAGTTGTTCTTTTCTGTAATTTATAAATCTGTTTAACTTTCTGGTAGCAGTTTATATGAAAAAAAAAAAAAATAAATAAAATGTTTTCACCGGAGTACCCCTTTAACATATTTTCTTTGATACATTTGCCAAATGCTCTCTAAGTTTTTTTTTTATTGTTTATTTAATTAACCTTCCCAATATTCAAGTAGAGATATTCCATTTGGTTTACTGCTACTGTCTTCTGTACATTCCTCTCCTAAAATCCTCTGTGCTGCTGGAGGCACAGGACTGGACAGGTCACTGCACCCCAGGAGATCCGCACAATTGTCACCTGAAATACTCTGTGCTGCTGGAGGATCCTGCTCCTTCCACTTTGTCAGTGTTTTCCCAACCAGAGTGCCTTTAGCTGGTGCAAAACTACAACTCCCAGCATGTCCGGACAGCCGAAGGCTGTCCGGGCATGCTGGGAGTTGCAGTTTTGCAACTGCTGGAGGCACATTATTTGGGAAACACAGCTCTAAACCCAAGGGAAGGTCAATCCTTTAGCCATGGTTCCCTAGAGGTTTCCTCCACTGGAGTTTTTTTTCCTCTACCAAGTGCCGAAGGCTGCCTGGGCATGCTGGGAGTTGCAGTTTTGCAACAGCTGGAGGCACATTATTTGGGAAACACAGCTCTAAACCCAAGTGAAGGTCAATCTTTACCCTTGGTTCCCTAGAGGTTTCCTCCACTGGGTCTTTTTTCCTCTACCAAGTGCTGGAGGCTGCCTGGGCATGCTGGGAGTTGCAGTTTTGAAACAGCTGGAGGCACATTATTCGGGAAACACAGCTCTAAACCCAAAAGAAGGGCAATCCTTTAGCCATGGTTCCCTAGAGGTTTCCTCCACTGTTTTTTTTTCCCTCTACCAAGTGCTGGAGGCTGCCTGGGCATGCTGGGAATTGTAGTTTTTTAACAGCTGGAGGCACATTAATTAGGAAACAAAGCTCTAAACCCAAAAGAAGGGCAATCCTTTAGCCATGGTTCCCTAGAGGTTTCCTCCACTGTTTTTTTTTTTTCCCTCTACCAAGTGCTGGAGGCTGCCTGGGCATGCTGGGAGTTGTAGTTTTTTAACAGCTAGAGGCACATTAATTAGAAAACAAAGTTCTAAACACTAGAGAAGGGCAATCCTTTAGCCATGGTTCCCTAGAGGTTTCCTCCACTGGAGTTTTTTTCCTCTACCAAGTGCTGGAGGCTGTCTTGGCATGCTGGGAGTTGTAGTTTTGCAGCAGTTTGGAGACCACTGCTGTAAGATTTAACTATAAAATCACCAACATAACAAGACTTTTTCTGCTTTGCATCAATAGGATTTCCGGAAGTCTCATGCTCTTCATTTTAGCCCTTGTGCTAAGAATTAGAAGCAATAAAAGATACATTGTATGTCACAAGTTATTGATGTAACCAATGTCTCGTGTAACAGCTGGATATAGTGACCGATCCTGCAGGAGATCTCGGGTGTCTGATGGTTGGAGGCAGATGTCTCTCCTATCAATAAGGAAACACAGAGTCGGTGTCAAAGACCTAAACTCTTCCCAGAATCCTTGTGTCTTACAGGAGTCTTGGGAGTTCAGGTCACAGATGACCACTGCTCCGCGCTGAGACCTCCCGGGCCCCCGATGGCTTCATCTGAACTGTCTGTTCAATGATATGAAACGTTAAACTGTGTGACTGATGAGGATGAGTCTGGTCCTTATGGTAAATGATCGTGTAGAAGATGTTCAGAGGGGGAAGAGCAGAAACAGATCAATGTCCCCTCCAGTGTACGGTTACCAGCGCCCATCTGTCCTGGGGCTCTGGACAGCCGAAAAATTTAGCAAAATTTGGAGCCTTTCCCCTTATAATCAATAGTTGACCCTTTCATTCCCAACTTTCTGAGTTATCTTGGTCACAATGACTTACAGTAGCCATTACCGTCCTCTTGGAAGTTGTCCCCAAGATTTTTATGAAAAAACATATGGAGAAGACCCCAAAGCAAAAAATGGGGCCCACCCTGGATTGTCTGGCTCACACTGTCAACATCTACCATCTCCAAATTGAGATGTCCCAATGGTCGGGGGTCAGGGAATAAGGCTTAGGCGTCCAAAGGGGCTTTAAGGGGTACTCCGCCCATAGACATCTTATCCCCTTTTCAAAGGATAGGGGATAAGATGTCTGATGGTGGGGGTCCCACCGCTGGGGCGCGCCAGACATCCGATGCACAAAGCAAACTTCGCTTCGTGCCATATGACTGGGGATGCGGCGGAGGCTCGTGATGTCACAGCCATGCCCCCCTCAATGCAAGTCTATGGGAGGGGGCGTGCCATCTGAACATGACGCTGCCGTGACATCACGAGCCTCCGGCGCTGCACCTGGCGTTCGTTTAGAGCATGGGGTGCAGCGCCAGAGGCTCGTGACGTCACAGCAGCGTCTTGTTCAGATGTTCATATGGCTGGGAGATCGCGGGGGTCCCCGGCGGAGGGATCCCAGCAATCGGACATCTTATCCCCTATCCTTTGGATAGGGGATAAGATGTCTGGGGGCGGAGTACCCCTTTAAAGACCCCTGTGTCACATAAAAAGAAAGAAGGATTATGCAGAATACATAATAGGTGGGGACCATTTTGCATTGGATCCCAAAACCTAAAACAATATTGACTGATAACTTATTTTGTAGGACTGAAGGTCAATGTGACACCTCGGCCCTTCCTGTCTCCCTTGTGGTGTAGTAGAGGAAACCTCATAGGAGGATAGTGTTAGACTAAGCTTGGCCCATATTACCAATGGTCGGGGGGTAAAGGATGCAGAATACCCAGGCTCTGGTGCCCAGATGGACCTCTTGTGCCTCTTAAAAAGATGCTGGTATTAGAAAGAATACATAATAGGTTGGGACATTATTTAGAATAGCTGAGTACTCGGCGTTGCCCGGTTTTCCCTTCCTCATCCTTGTTGGGGAGGAAAATCAACAAAGGAGGAAGATTTTGACTTCATATCTCGTCCTCATATATTGTTGTCATATCCCAACCCCACATCCCGACCTCCTATCCCAACCTCCTATCCCGTCCTCATTTCTCGTCCTCCTATCCCGTCCTCCTATCCCGTCCTCCTATCCCGTCCTCCTATCCCGTCCTCCTATCCCGTCCTGCTATCCCGTCCTCCTATCCCGTCCTCCTATCCCGTCCTCCTATCCCGTCCTCCTATCCCATCCTCCTATCCCGACCTCCTATCCCGTCCTCATTTCTCGTCCTCCTATCCCGTCCTCCTATCCCAACCTCCTATCCCGACCTCCTATCCCGTCCTCCTATCCCGTCCTCCTATCCCGTCCTCCTATCCCATCCTCCTATCCCGACCTCCTATCCCGTCCTTCTATCCCGTCCTCCTATCCCGTCCTCCTATCCCGACCTCCTATCCCGTCCTCCTATCCCGTCCTCCTATCCCGACCTCCTATCCCGACCTCCTATCCCGTCCTCCTATCCCGTCCTCCTATCCCGACCTCCTATCCCGACCTCCTATCCCGACCTCCTATCCCGTCCTCCTATCCCGTCCTCCTATCCCGACCTCCTATCCCGTCCTCCTATCCCGTCCTCCTATCCCGACCTCCTATCCCGACCTCCTATCCCGATCTCCTATCCCGACCTCCTATCCCAACCTTCTTTCCCGACCTCCAATCCCAACCTCCTATCCCGTCCTCCTATCCCGTCCTCCTATCCCAACCTCCTATCCTGACCTGAGGGTTAAATCACTGATCCTATGTTTCTTGTTGACATATAAGTAACATGTGACCAAGTTAATATCTTTAGCGGTTTGGACGTGATGCTGGAACATACACACATATATATACACACATACATACACATACATACATACACATATATACACACATACATACACATACATACATACACATATATACACCCACATACATACATATATACACACACATACATACACATATACATACATACACATACATACATACACATATATACACCCACATACATACATATATACACACACATACATACACATATACATACATACACATACATACATACACATATATACACCCACATACATACATATATACACACACATACATACACATATACATACATACACACATACATACATACACATATATACACCCACATACATACATATATACACACACATACATACATATATACATACATACACACACATATATACACACACATACATACACATACACACAAAGTGAGTTATATATATATATATATATATATATATATATATATATATATATATTAAACTAATATTGTTCCAATCTCTTTTAGGACATAAGGGTAATGTGACCCCTCGGCCCTATATCCCCTATATACTGAGCTTGTCCCATATAAGCACCGGCCCCACTAGTCCCTGCATTGTGTGATCTCATGGTGTATAAGCCTTTATAGTGATGGCGGCCATTGTTACCACTGAAAATCCAACATCACACCAAGTCAATGAAATATGAGAAGCCTCCCCCCTCCCCGTAGACTCCGGGCCTGGAAATCGTCTCTAATGGCTTCTATCCGGCGTGATCTATTATGGATCCCATGTTCCTTTACATATAATTGCCCCTTTTTTCCTTCCACCTTGTTCGCTCAGTTCCCAGCTGTAATATTTTGCAGGGAACCATTAAATGTTGTATAACAAGCAGGAGGGCCACATAGGTTCATAATAAAGGGATTTAATTTACGGCGTCTCTCCTGACGTCCTCCAGGCGACTCAATGAGGAGCGAGATGCTTATACAGCGAAATGTCAACAGTAAATCCTCATCATTTACAATGAGCAAAAAACAGAGAAACACGTCGGGATGTGACTTGTTATTACTGGAACCTTCGGAGCATCCGCGTGCGCCGCGCACAATTACTACATCTCAGTGTTCATTACACATCACAGCAAGTGGAGGGGAGGAATACTATGATCCCACAGACAGCGGATAACCCTGCACCAACAAAGAGTTACCAAAAACCGCCGGCAAAACCAAGTGACAGGAGATAAAGGTTTATAATCGTAACATGAGCTACACCACAATATACCGCAATATAAGTCACCGAGACTAAAGAGCAAATACAGTCACATGAAGATAAATTGTTACTTACACAGATACCTGAACATATAAGAAAGCAGAGGTAGTATATTAGTTATATTCTTGTATATAAGAGCAGTATTATAATAGTTATATTCTTGTATATAGGAGCAGTATTATAGTAGTTATATTCTTGTATATAGGAGCAGTATTATAGTAGTTATATTCTTGTATATAGGAGCAGTATTATAGTAGTTATATTTTTGTATATAGCAGCAGTATTATAGTAGTTATATTCTTGTATATAGGAACAGTATTATAGTAGTTATATTCTTGTATATAGGAGCAGTATTATAGTAGTTATATTCTTGTATATAGGAGGAAGTATTATAGTAGTTATACTCTTGTATATAGGAGCAGTATTATAGTAGTTATATTCTTGTATATAGGAGCAGTATTATTGTAGTTATATTCTTGTATATAGGAGGAAGTATTATAGTAGTTATATTCTTGTATATAGGAGCAGTATTATAGTAGTTATATTCTTGTATATAGGGGCAGTATTATAGTAGTTATATTCTTGTATATAGGAGCAGTATTATAGTAGTTATATTCTTGTATATAGGAGCAGTATTATAGTAGTTATATTCTTGTATATAGGAGCAGTATTATAGTAGTTATATTCTTGTATATAGGAGGAAGTATTATAGCAGTTATATTCTTGTATATAGGAGCAGTATTATAGTAGTTATATATATTCTTGTATATAGGAGCAGTACTATAGTAGTTATATTCTTGTATATAGGAGCAGTATTATAGTAGTTATATTCTTGTATATAGGAGCAGTATTATAGTAGTTATATTCTTGTATATAGGAGCAGTATTATAGTAGTTATATTCTTGTATACAGGAGCAGTATTATAGTAGTTATATTCTTGTATATAGGGGCCGCATTATAGTAGTTATAGTCTTGTATACAGGAGCAGTATTATAGTAGTTATATTCTTGTATATAGGAGCAGTATTATAGTAGTTATATTCTTGTATATAGGAGCAGTATAATAGTAGATATATTCTTGTATATAGGAGACAGTACTATAGTAGTTATATTCTTGTATATAGGGGCAGTATTACAGTAGTTATATTCTTGTATATAGCAGCAGTATTATAGTAGTTATATTCTTGTATATAGGAGCAGTATTATAGTAGCTATATTCTTGTATATAGGAGCAGTATTATAGAAGTTATATTCTTGTATATAGGGGCAGTGTTATAGTAGTTATATTCTTGTATATAGAAGCAGTATTATAGTAGTTATATTCTTGTATATAGGAGACAGTATTATAGAAGTTATATTCTTGTATATAGGAGCAGTATTATAGTAGTTATATTCTTGTATATAGGAGCAGTATTATAGTAGTTATATTCTTGTATATAGGAGCAGTATTATAGTAGTTATATTCTTGTATATAGGGGGAGTATTATAGTAGTTATATTCTTGTATATAGGAGCAGTATTATAGTAGTTATATTCTTGTATATAGGAGCAGTATTATAGTAGTTATATTCTTGTATATAGGAGCAGTATTATAGTAGTTATATTCTTGTATATAGGAGCAGTATTATAGTAATTATATTCTTGTATATAGGAGGAAGTATTATAGTAGTTATATTCCTGTATATAGGAAGCAGTATTATAGTAGTTATATTCTTGTATATAGGAGCAGTATTATAGTAGTTATATTCTTGTATATAGGAGCAGTATTATAGTAGTTATATTCTTGTATATAGGAGCAGTATTATAGTAGTTATATTCTTGTATATAGGAGCAGTATTATAGTAGTTATATTCTTGTATATAGGAGGCAGTATTATAGTAGTTATATTATTCTCCATATAACTTGTTGCCTCTTTCATGTAGATCTACCATGTGACTGAAGTTGCATCTTATATCTGGGCGAAGTTCTTGCAGACTGGTTAAATATTTATTTTATGAAAAAGTAACAAGAGTGTGAACCCTTCCAGTCCCCGCCATGTTGTGCACAGTACCTTGGTCTGGTGGTTGGGTCCCCACTGAATTGGCGCTGGTGTTTAGGACGTCGTTGACAGCCGTGTCGCAGTACAGGCCCCGCTGGACGTCGTGTTCGCTGTCAGTCTGGTCGCTCTCCTCGTGCCCACTGTCCTTCAGGCTATTCCCCTCTAAGTCCTTGAAGGTTGAACTGCTGGGATGAAGAAGAAACAACAATAATTCAGTGTCATGTCTGTTCTGATCATACAGAATTATTCCAGACTGTAACAAATAATAATTCATCCCTTCAGTCACCATGCACGCAGGGGTGACATCACCTTGTATGGGACTCGTCTGAGGACCGGCAATGGCTCCCGGGCTCTTCTGGAGACACCAACACTTTCCATCCATTTCCCTTACATCACTTGTCAGTGAAAGCTGATATGGCGAAATATTCAGGAGAAGACCCTCACATATGTCAGATTCCTTATCTCTGGAATTGTTAATCACTAAGCTGATATGTCATTCAGGGCTCTGGGAAAGTTAGGTGGTCACTCATATGGGGCACCTATAATGCACTATTGGCAATCATTTAGATTTGAAGGTAAATGATCTGTAATAAAGATTAACATGTAAGTGAAGGAAAACAAGGCCACCAATGGGAAGAGGAGGAGGGATGACAGTGCTATAGAGCCTACATAATAGTGCCAGCCAAAGAAACACGGTAGTGTCCCATAACAATGCCAGCCATAGTGCCCCATAACAATGCCAGCCATAGTGCCCCATAACAATGCAAGCCATAGTGTCCCATAACAATGCCAGCCATAGTGCCCCATAACAATGCCAGCCATAGTGCCCCATAACAATGCCAGCCATAGTGCCCCATAACAATGCCAGCCATAGTGCACCATAACAATGCCAACCATAGTGTCCCATAACAATGCCAGCCATAGTGCCCCATAACAATGCCAGCCATAGTGCCCCATAACAATGCCAGCCATAGTGCCCCATAACAATGCTAGCCATAGTGTCCCATAACAATGCCAACCATAGTGTCCCATAACAATGCCAGCCATAGTGCCCCATAACAATGCCAGCCATAGTGCCCCATAACAATGCCAGCCATAGTGCACCATAACAATGCCAACCATAGTGTCCCATAACAATGCCAGCCATAGTGCTCCATAACAATGCCAGCCATAGTGCGCCATAACAATGCCAACCATAGTGTCCCATAACAATGCCAGCCATAGTGTGCCAAAACAATGCCAGCCATAGTGTCCCATAACAATGCCAGCCATAGTGCCCCATAACAAAGCCAGCCATAGTGCCTCATAACAATGCCAGCCATAGTGCCCCATAACAATGCCAGCCATAGTGCCCCATAACAATGCCAGCCATAGTGTCCCATAACAATATCAGCCATAGTGCCCCATAACAAAGCCAACCATAGTGTCCCATAACAATATCAGCAATAGTGCCCCATAACAATGCCAGCCATAGTACCCCATAACAATGCCAGCCATAGTGCCCCATAACAATGCCAGCCATAGTGTCCCATAACAATATCAGCAATAGTGCCCCATAACAATGCCAACCATAGTGTCCCATAACAATGCCAGCCATAGTGCCCCATAACAATGCCAGCCATAGTGTCCTATAACAATGCCAGCCATAGTGCCGCATAACAATGCCAGCCATAGTGCCCCATAACAATGCCAGCCATAGTGTCCCATAACAATGCCAACCCTAGTGTCCCATAACAATGCCAGCTATAGTGCCCCATAACAATGCCAGCCATAGTGCCCCATAACAATGCTAGCCATAGTGCCCCATAACAATGCCAGCCATAGTGCCGCATAACAATGCCAGCCATAGTGTCCCATAACAATACCAGCCATAGTGCCCCATAACAATGCCAGCCATAGTGCCCTATAACAATGCCAGCCA
Organism: Hyla sarda; assembly: GCF_029499605.1. NCBI lineage: Eukaryota > Metazoa > Chordata > Amphibia > Anura > Hylidae > Hyla > Hyla sarda. The sequence goes on along the minus strand of NC_079197.1, from coordinate 186,982,853 downwards.
TAGTGCCCCATAACAATGCCAGCCATAGTGCCCCATAACAATGCCAACCATAGTGCCCCATAACAGAGACAGCCATAGTGTCCCCAAACAGTACAAATTACAGTGCTCCCATGTAATGCAGCCATGGAATGCTTATAACAGTACCAGCCATAAAGTCTCTTATCAGAATGAACTATGGTGCCCAATACCCATATAACAGTGACAACCAAAGTGCCCCCATAACGGTCCCACCCAACAATATCTACCATTGTGTCCCATAACAGTACCAACCACTGTGCTGCAATAGCAATGCAACCACAGAATGCCCATTATAGAGCTACCCTACAATGCCAGCCATTGGGTCCAATAATAGCACTAACTATGGGGCCCATCTGTGATGTCCACAGTGTCCTCATAACCATTTAGGCAGCCATAGATTCCTATAACAGAACTGCAGTGTCCCCATAACAGTTCATGCTATCACAGATCCCAATAACAGAGCTGCTGTGTCCTCATAACAGTTCAGTCTATCACAGATCCCAATAACAGAGCTGCAGTGTCCCCATAACAGTTCAGGCAGCCATAGATCCCAATAACAGAGCTGCAGTGTCCCCATAACAGTTCAGGCAGTCACAGATCCCAATAACAGAGCTGCAGTGTCCCCATAACAGTTCAGGCTATCACAGATCCCAATAACAGAGCTGCAGTGTCCCCATAACAGTTCAGGCAGTCACAGATCCCTATAACAGAGCTGCAGTGTCCCCATAACAGTTCAGGCAGCCATAGATCCCTATAATAGAACTGCAGTGTCCCCATAACAATTCAGGCAGTCACAGATCCCAATAACAGAGCTGCAGTGTCCCCATAACAGTTCAGGCTATCACATATCCCAATAACAGAGCTGCAGTGTCCCCATAACAGTTCAGGCAGTCACAGATCCCTATAACAGAGCTGCAGTGTCCCCATAACAGTTCAGGCAGTCACAGATCCCAATAACAGAGCTGCAGTGTACCCATAACCGTTCAGGCAGCCACAGGCTCAGGCTCAGATACACTAGCTTAGTTAGTAGTACCACACAGCACATGCTTAGATACAATAGCTTAGTAAGTAGTATGACACAGCACAGGCTTAGATACACTAGCTTAGTAAGTAGTATCACACAGCACATGCTTAGATACCCTAGCTTAGTAGGTAGTATGACACAGCACAGGCTTAGATACACTAGCTTAGTAAGTAGTATCACACAGCACATGCTTAGATACACTAGCTTAGTAAGTAGTATCACATAACGCAGGCTTAGCTACAATAGCTTAGTAGGTAGTATCACACAGCACAGGTTTAGATACACTAGCTCAGAAAGTAGTGTCACACAGGACAGCATCCATAGTATGGGCTTAGATACATAAGTAGGCAGTATCAGTATAATCTTAGATACATAAGCTTGGTAGACAATAGCAGACAAGATTGGCCTAGATACATTGTATCCGTGGCTCGCATCACACTTGATAGATTTAGATATTGTAGCTCAGCAGAAAGTATCATGATTGTCTCAGATCGTTCAGGAAGGATGGCGTGTCACCCCTACAATGTCACCTCTACCCTGTCACCCCTACAATGTCACCCCTACAATGTCACCTCTACCCTGTCACCCCTACAATGTCACTCCTACAATGTCACCTCTACCCTGTCACCTCTACCCTGTCTCCTCTACAATGTAACTCCTACAATGTCACCTCTACCCTGTCACCCCTACAATGTCACCTCTACCCTGTCTCCTCTATCCTGTCACCTCTACCCTGTCACCCCTACAATGTCACCTCTACCCTGTCACCTCTACCCTATCACCCCTACAATGTCACCTCTACCCTGTCTCCTCTACCTTGTCTCCTCTACCCTGTCACCTCTACCCTGTCACCTCTACCCTGTCACCTCTACCCTGTCACCTCTACCCTGTCACCTCTACAATGTCACCTCTACCCTGTCACCTCTACAATGTCACCTCTACCCTGTCACCCCTACCCTGTCACCTCTACCCTGTCACCTCTACCCTGTCACCTCTACCCTGTCACCTCTACCCTGTCACCCCTACCCTGTCACCTCTACCCTGTCACCTCTACCCTGTCACCCCTACAATGTCACCTCTACCCTGTCACCTCTACCCTGTCACCCCTACCCTGTCACCTCTACCCTGTCACCCCTACCCTGTCACCTCTACCCTGTCACCTCTACCCTGTCACCCCTACAATGTCTCCTCTACTCTGTCTCCTCTAACTTGTCACCTCTACCCTGTCTCCTCTACCCTGTCACCTCTACCCTGTCACCTCTACCCTGTCACCTCTACCCTGTCACCTCTACCCTGTCTCCTCTACCCTGTCACCCCTACAATGTCACCTCTACCCTGTCTCCTCTACCTTGTCTCCCCTACCCTGTCACCTCTACCCTGTCACCCCTACCCTGTCACCCCTACCCTGTCACCTCTACCCTGTCACCTCTACCCTGTCTCCTCTACAATGTAACTCCTACAATGTCACCTCTACCCTGTCACCCCTACAATGTCACCTCTACCCTGTCACCTCTACCCTGTCACCCCTACCCTGTCACCCCTACCCTGTCACCTCTACCCTGTCACCTCTACCCTGTCACCCCTACAATGTCTCCTCTACTCTGTCTCCTCTAACTTGTCACCTCTACCCTGTCTCCTCTACCCTGTCACCTCTACCCTGTCACCTCTACCCTGTCACCTCTACCCTGTCTCCTCTACCCTGTCTCCTCTACCCTGTCTCCTCTACCCTGTCACCTCTACCCTGTCTCCTCTACCCTGTCTCCTCTACCCTGTCTCCTCTACCCTGTCACCTCTACCCTGTCTCCTCTACCCTGTCTCCTCTATCCTGTCTCCTCTAACTTGTCACCTCTACCCTGTCTCCTCTACCCTGTCACCTCTACCCTGTCACCTCTACCCTGTCACCTCTACCCTGTCACCTCTACCCTGTCTCCTCTACCCTGTCACCTCTACCCTGTCTCCTCTACCCTGTCTCCTCTACCCTGTCACCTCTACCCTGTCACCTCTACCCTGTCTCCTCTACCCTGTCACCTCTACCCTGTCACCTCTACCCTGTCACCTCTACCCTGTCTTCTCTATCCTGTCTCCTCTACCCTGTCTCCTCTACCCTGTCACCTCTACCCTGTCACCTCTACCCTGTCTCCTCTACCCTGTCACCTCTACCCTGTCTCCTCTACCCTGTCTCCTCTAACTTGTCACCTCTACCCTGTCTCCCCTACCCTGGTCTACTCTACCCTGTCACCTCTACCCTGTCACCTCTACCCTGTCACCTCTACCCTGTCACCTCTACCCTGTCACCTCTACCCTGTCTCCTCTACCCTGTCTCCTCTACCCTGTCTCCTCTACCCTGTCTCCTCTAACTTGTCACCTCTACCCTGTCTCCCCTACCCTGGTCTACTCTACCCTGTCACCTCTACCCTGTCTCCTCTACCCTGTCACCTCTACCCTGTCACCTCTACCCTGTCTCCTCTAACTTGTCACCTCTACCCTGTCTCCTCTACCCTGTCTCCTCTACCCTGTCTCCTCTACCCTGTCACCTCTACCCTGTCACCTCTACCCTGTCTCCTCTACCCTGTCACCTCTACCCTGTCACCTCTACCCTGTCACCTCTACCCTGTCACCTCTACCCTGTCTCCTCTACCCTGTCTCCTCTACCCTGTCACCTCTACCCTGTCACCTCTACCCTGTCTCCTCTACCCTGTCACCTCTACCCTGTCTCCTCTACCCTGTCTCCTCTAACTTGTCACCTCTACCCTGTCTCCCCTACCCTGGTCTACTCTACCCTGTCACCTCTACCCTGTCACCTCTACCCTGTCACCTCTACCCTGTCTCCTCTACCCTGTCTCCTCTACCCTGTCTCCTCTACCCTGTCTCCTCTAACTTGTCACCTCTACCCTGTCTCCCCTACCCTGGTCTACTCTACCCTGTCACCTCTACCCTGTCTCCTCTACCCTGTCACCTCTACCCTGTCACCTCTACCCTGTCTCCTCTAACTTGTCACCTCTACCCTGTCACCTCTACCCTGTCTCCTCTACCCTGTCTCCTCTACCCTGTCACCTCTACCCTGTCTCCTCTACCCTGTCTCCTCTACCCTGTCTCCTCTACCCTGTCTCCTCTACCCTGTCACCTCTACCCTGTCACCTCTACCCTGTCTCCTCTACCCTGTCTCCTCTACCCTGTCACCTCTACCCTGTCACCTCTACCCTGTCTCCTCTACCCTGTCTCCTCTAACTTGTCACCTCTACCCTGTCTCCTCTACCCTGTCTCCTCTACCCTGTCTCCTCTACCCTGTCACCTCTACCCTGTCTCCTCTACCCTGTCTCCTCTACCCTGTCACCTCTACCCTGTCTCCTCTACCCTGTCTCCTCTACCCTGTGTCCTCTACCCTGTCTCCTCTACCCTGTCTCCTCTACCCTGTCTCCTCTACCCTGTCTCCTCTACCCTGTCTCCTCTATCCTGTCTCCTCTACCCTGTCTCTTCTACCCTGTCACCTCTACCCTGTCACCTCTACCCTGTCTCCTCTACCCTGTCACCTCTACCCTGTCACCTCTACCCTGTCACCTCTACCCTGTCACCTCTACCCTGTCACCTCTACCCTGTCTCCTCTACCCTGTCTCCTCTACCCTGTCTCCTCTACCCTGTCACCTCTACCCTGTCACCTCTACCCTGTCTCCTCTACCCTGTCTCCTCTACCCTGTCTCCTCTACCCTGTCACCTCTACCCTGTCTCTCCTGCACTTTCAATACCCTCATTGTTATATTTCACCAGGGCATTCTGAGAGTTGTAGTTCGACAATAATAATCTATTGAAAGCTGTAGAAAAGGTGAAGGGTTAAGAGGAAACAATGTATCTTATGCTCAGCGATGAGAAGAAACAAAGTAACAACCCAGAGACTATGACAGATCACATAGACTTATACTAAAAGGTGCATACCAACCAGTGCTCCTCCAGCTGTTGCAAAACTACAACTCCCAGCATGCCTGGACAGCTGTACAGCTGCTGCTACAGCTGGAGGCACACTGGTTGGGAAACCCTGTTCTGAATCCAATGTAGCAGATGCCATTTATAATAGTCTTAGATACAACAGCTCAGCAGCTGTATCACACTTGGATACACTATATAGATAGCACAGTATCACTCTGGTTTAGCTAGAACAGCTTAGATAAACAGGTAGCACCGTATTTCTTAGGATCAGCTAGAGAAGCTTAGATACACCAGCTAGATAGCACTATATCAATTGGGATCCTCTAGAACAGCTTAGATATACAGCTAGATAGCACACTATCACTAAGGGTCACCTAGAACAGCTTAGATAAACAGCTAGATAGCACTGTATCACTTAGGATCCTCTAGAACAGCTTAGATACACAGCTAGATAGCACCGTATCACTTAGGATCCTCTAGAACAGCTTAGATATACAGCTAAATAGCATTGTATCACTCAGGATCAGCGATGACAGCTTAGATAGACAGTTAGATAGCACAGTATCACTCAGGATCAGCAATAACAGCTTAGATACACCAGCTAGATAATACCATATCAAGAGCTTAGATACACCAGCTAGATAGCACCGTATGACTCAGGATCAGCTAGAGCTTAGATACACCATTTTAAAGCCGGGACAGCTGCCTGACAATCAAACTCCACAAGTCGTGCACTTCGGCGTCCTATGGCGCTGTAAGTGTGCGCAGCTTAGCTGAGAGTTTTCTTCTTCCTCTCTGTATCCATAGAAACCACACAGACCACCTACCATTCACCGCCATACGCAGCTCTGAAGAATGGGCCGCGCTCACACGTCTACGCCCAGCTCCGCACATACTTCATTGGAAATAAAGAGGCTTACAAAAAAATATTACTAAAAAAACATTTGGTTGATTTCCAAAGTAGAAAATAAAATTGTGAAAGAAGAATAAAGTGTGTGAGATCCCGGCGGATCACCGGAGGCATCAGATGAGGAACGTCACATACTACCGAAATTATCACAGAAGAGGAGGAGACCGCGCCCAAAAGGATCAAACATCACTAAGTGGGGGGGGGGGGGGGGGATTATGTGTGTACATCAAAGGTCATCATCATCAAGATCACCATTATCATCATCATCATCATCAAGATCACTATCATCAAGATCACTATCATCATCATCATCATCAAGATCACTATCATCAAGATCACCATTATCATCATCATCATCAAGATCACTATCATCATCATCAAGATAACTATCATCATCATCATCAAGATCACTATCATCATCATCATCAAGATCACTATCATCATCATCAAGATCACTATCATCATCATCATCAAGATCACTATCATCATCATCATCATCATCATCATCATCAAGATCACTATCATCATCATCATCATCAAGATAACTATCATCATCATCATCAAGATCACTATCATCATCATCAAGATCACTATCATCATCATCATCATCATCATCAAGATAACTATCATCATCATCATCAAGATAACTATCATCATCATCATCATCAAGATCACTATCATCATCATCATCATCAAGATCACTATCATCATCATCATCAAGATCACTATCATCATCATCAAGATCACTATCATCATCATCAAGATCACTATCATCATCATCATCAAGATCACTATCATCACCATCATCAAGATCACTATCATCATCATCATCATCAAGATCACTATCATCATCATCATCAGCAAGATCACCATCATCATCATCATCATCATCATCATCATCAAGATCACTATTATCAAGATCACCATCATCATCATCAAGATCACTATCATCATCATCAAGATAACTATCATCATCATCAATATAACTATCATCATCATCATCAAGATCACTATCATCACCATCGTCATCATCATCACCATTATTATCACCATCATTATTATCAAGATCACTATCATTACCATCACCATCATTCCCATCATCATCTTCATCCCCATCATCATTATCTTCATCCCTATCATCATCATCACCATCATCCACATCATCATCATCCCCATCATCATCATCATCACCTTCATCATCATCATCATCATCATTACCATCATCATCATCATTAAGATCACTATCATTACCATCATCATCACAACCACCATAATCATCAATATCACTAAGGGGGTGATCACTTCTGTACATCAAAGGTCATCATCATTGTTCATCAAACATCAACATCATCACTATCATTACATTCATTGTCATCATCATCATCACAACCACCACCACCATCATCACCATTATCACCACTATCATTACCATCATCATCATCACAACCACCATCATCATCATCACCATCATCAGCACTATCATCATCATCACAACCACCGCCACCATCATCACCATTATCACCACTATCATTACCATCATCATCATCACAACCACCATCATCATCATCACCATCATCACCACTATCATCATCATCACAACCACCACCATCATCAACACCATTATCACCACTATCATTACCATCATCATCACAACCATTATTATCACTTCATCATCACCACCATTCTCACCACTATCATTACCATCATCATCATCACAACCACCATCATCATCATCACCATCATCACCACTATCATCATCATCACAACCACCATCATCATCATCACCATCATCACCACTATCATCATCATCACAACCACCATCATCATCATCACCATCATCACCACTATCATTACCATCATCATCACAACCATTATTATCACTTCATCATCATCCTGACAACCTCCATTATCATCAACATTACAATCAAATCATTATTATCATCACAATCATCATCATCACCACAACCACCATAATCATCAACATCAGTAAGGAAGTGATCATGTGTGTACATCAAAGGTCATCATCATCAAGATCATTATCATCATCATCATCATCACCATTATCATCATCATCATCATCATCATCATCATCATCACCATTATCATCATCATCATCATCATCATCAGTATCACCATCATTATTATCAAGATCACTATCATTTCCATCATCATCATCATCCCCATCATCTTCATCCCCATCACCATCATCATTACCATCATCATCACTATCATTACACTCACCATTATCATCACAACCACCATAAACATCAACATCACTAAGGGGGTGATCACTTCTGTACATCAAAGGTCATCATCATTGTTCATCAATCATCAACATCATCACTATCATTACATTCATTGTCATCATCATCATCACAACCACCACCATTATCATCATCACCATTATCACCACTATCATTACCATCATCATCACAACCACCACCATCATCATCATCACCATTATCACCACTATCATTACCATCATCATCACAACCACCACCATCATCATCATCACCATTATCACCACTATCATTACCATCATCATCACAAACACCACCATCATCATCATCACCATTATCACCACTATCATTACCATCATCATCACAACCACCACCATCATCATCACCATTATCACCACTATCATTACCATCATCATCACAACCACCACCATCATCACCATTATCACCACTATCATTACCATCATCATCACCATTATCACCACTATCATTACCATCATCATCACAACCACCACCATCATCATCATCACCATTATCACCACTATCATTACCATCATCATCACAAACACCACCATCATCATCATCACCATTATCACCACTATCATTACCATCATCATCACAAAACACCACCATCATCACCATTATCACCACTATCATTACCATCATCATCACCATTATCACCACTATCATTACCATCATCATCACAACCATCATCATCATCACCATTATCACCACTATCATTACCATCATCATCACAAACACCACCATCATCATCATCACCATTATCACCACTATCATTACCATCATCATCACAAACACCACCATCATCATCATCACCATTATCACCACTATCATTACCATCATCATCACAAACACCACCATCATCATCATCACCATTATCACCACTATCTTACCATCATCATCACAACCACCACCATCATCACCATTATCACCACTATCATTACCATCATCATCACCATTATCACCACTATCATTACCATCATCATCACAACCACCACCATCATCATCATCACCATTATCACCACTATCATTACCATCATCATCACAACCACACCACCATCATCATCACCATTATCACCACTATCATTACCATCATCATCACAACCATTATTATCACTTCATCATCACCACCATTATCACCACTATCATACCATCATCATCATCACAACCACCATCATCACCATTATCACCACTATCATTACCATCATCATCGTCATCATCACCACTATCATTACCATCATCATCACAACCATTATTATCACTTCATGATCATCCTGAAAACCGCCGTTATCATCAACATTACAATCAAATCATTATTATCATCACGACTATCATCACTCATCATCATCATCATCATCATCATCATCATCATCATCACTATCTTTATCCCAACATTAAAATATAATTCCACCTATGACTAATATATATTATATATACAGCTAGTGATGAGAGGAATGAAGAGATGGAAGGAAGGAAGATGATAGATAGATATGAGATAGATAGATATTAAATAGATAGATATGAGATAGATAGATAGATATGAGATAGATAGATATAGATAGATAGATAGATATGAGATAGAATGATAGATATGACATAGATAGATATGAGATAGATAGATATGAGATAGATAGATAGATAGATAGATAGATGGATATGAGATAGATGGATAGATAGATATGAGATAGATATGAGATAGATAGATATGAGATAGATAGATACGAGATAGACAGATATGAGATAGATAGATACGAGATAGATAGATATGAGATAGATAGATACGAGATAGATATGAGATAGATAAATAGATAGATAGATATGAGATAGGTAGATAGATATGAGATAGATAGATAGATAGATATTAGATAGATAGATAGATATGAGATAGGTAGATAGATATGAGATAGATAGATATGAGATAGATATATATGATATAGATAGATATGAGATAGATAGATAGATAGATAGATAGATAGATAGATATGAGATATATAGATAGATAGATAGATATGAGATAGATAGATAGATAGATATTAGATAGATATGAGTAGGTAGATAGATATGAGATAGATAGATAAGAGATAGATAGATAGATAGATAGATAGATAGATAGATAGATAGATAGATATGAAATAGATAGATATGAGATAGATAGATAGATAGATATGAAATAGATAGATATGAGATAGATAGATAGATAGATAGATAGATAGATAATGAGATAGATAGATATGAGATATATAGATATGAGATAGATATGAGATAGATAGATAGATATGAGATAGATATGAGATAGATAGATATGAGATAGATAGATATGAGATAGATAGATAGATATGAGATAGATAGATAGATATGAGATAGATAGATATGAGATAGATAGATAGATAGATATGATAGATAGATATGAGATAGATAGATAGATATGAGATAGATAGATAGATAGATAGATAGATAGATATGAGATAGATAGATAGATAGATAGATATGAGATAGATAGATAGATAGATAGATAGATATGAGATAGACAGATAGATAGATAGATAGATAGATAGATGTGATATAGATAATAGAATCATTGAAATTCCATGTAAGGTCACAGACATATTGTGATGACAAACTCAACTCTGCTACAATTTTATAACATTTACAACATCCCAAAAAGGAATCCATAACAGAAGAAGCCGCCCTCCCCGGTTACTGCTCAGGTTTGTGTTGAGCGTAAAAGCTGCGGCGCATTGTTCCCAGACCTGGAATTAGGAAGCGGGTAAAAGCCTCTTTGAAGATCATTTAGTTTTTGCTTTGAAGGAAAATCTTTTATTGAAGAGTAAATCCTCCGACAATGTGCGGCTTCCTGCGGTGCGGCCCTGCAGCCACAATGGGCCCGGCCGGCACTCACATTCCTGGCGGTGGGGACCGACTCTCCGCCAGGGCCGTGTTGTCTTAGCTGGTGGTGAATAAAGGCCCTGACAATGGCGGCAGCTGTGTGTCTGCGCGGTGCAGGTGTGTTTGTCTATGTGCGCACATCCTCTGCTATAATACACCTCCGCCATTGTCCTGACTTGTGTGCGACCATTACACCGTGTCCTGGCGCCATTCACAGGCACCGAGCGAGAAAGACAACACATGGCGTGTCACCCCTACCCTGTCGTCTCCCCTGCACTTTCAATACCCTCATTGTTATATTTCACCAGAGCATTCTGAGAGTTGTAGTTCGACAATAATAATCTATTGAAAGCTGTAGAAAGGGTGAAGGGTTAAGAGGAAACAATGTATCTTGTGCTCAGTGATGAGAAGCAACAAAGTAACAACCCAGAGACTATGACAGATCACATAGACTTATCCTAGAAGGTGCTTACCAACCAGTGCTCCTCCAGCTGTTGCAAAACTACAACTCCCAGCATGCCTGGACAGCC
>NC_079197.1:186820326-186971106 GCF_029499605.1 Hyla sarda | reverse complement strand
TTACTGAGCCAGTGTCAAAACACGTAGCCTTGGTGTGTTATGATCAGATGGTTGTATTGTATCCGACCTGATGCAGGGGCCATACTAGCCCTGAAACGCGATGTAACCATGTCTAATGTTATTTACAATATTCTCTATAGAATAGCCCTATAGATTGATAATCATTGTCCTTATTGTACCTGACAGGATGGAGGGGCCAACCTAGGCCTGAAATGCAATGTACAATGTCTAGTGTTATTTACAATATTCTCTATGGAATAGCACTAAAGATTGATGAAGAACAACCACGCATTTCAGTCCCTTCATTAGACCAATATAAAATGGACAGTACTGAGCCAGTGCCAAAACACGTAGCCTTGGTGTGTGATAGTCAGATGGTTTCATTGTATTTGACCTGATGCAGGGGGCCATACTAGCCCTGAAACGCGTTGTAACCATGTCTTATGTTATTTAAAATATTCTCTATGGAATAGCCCTATAGACTGAAAAAGAACGGTCTCACATTTCAACCCCTTATTAGGCCAATATACTATGAACAGTACTGAGCCAGTGTCAAAACAAGTAGCCATGGTGTGTGATGATCAGATGGTTTTATTGTATCCGACCTGATGCAGGGCCATACTAGCCCTGAAACGCGATGTAACCATGTGTAATGTTATTTACAATATTCTCTATGGAATAGCCCTATAGATTGATAATCATTGACTTGATAGACAATGACGACGCATTTCAGCCCCTTTAAGGCCAATACACTATGAACTAAGCCAGTGCCACAACATGTAGCCCTGGTGCATGATCATAGGCCACGCTAGCCATGAAACACAATGTAAGCATGTCTAGTGCTATTTACAATATTTTCCAAGGAATTTAACCTTGCAATGATAAAACCTTGCATTTTTCATAGAATGACAACGCGTTTCAGCCCACTCATTAGGGTGATGCACATTATATTATGGGCAATATGGAGCCAATTCCAAAATACGAAACCTAGATTTATGAAGTCAAATGATTTTACCGTATCTAACCTAATGGAGTGGTCATGCTTGCCATGAAACGCGATGTAAGCACGCCTACTGTTATTTACAATATTATATAATATGGAATATCATTATAGATTGATAATCGTTGTGTAAGCCAATATACTACAATATATTGTGTAAGCCAATATACTATAGACCAGTGTTTCTAACCAGTGCGCCTCCAGCTGTTGCAAAACTACAACTCCCAGCATGCCCGGACAGCCTTTGGCTGTCCGGGCATGCTGGGAGTTGTAGTTTTGCAACAGATGGAGGCGCCCTGGTTGTGTAACACTGCTATAGACAGTACCGAGCCAGTACCAAAACACGTAACCTTGGTGCATGATGGATATATAGTCTTATTGTACATAACCTGATGGAGGGGGCATGCCAGGGCATGAAACGCAACAAAATGTAAGCATCAAGTATTATTCATTATATTCTCAATGGGAATGTTATCCATACAGTGAGTCTCCAGCTGTTGCAAAACTACAACCCCCAGCATGCTCGGAAAGCCGAAGGGGGTTGTAGTTTTGCAACAGCTGGAGGCACCCTGGTTGTGTAACACTGCTATAGACAGTACCGAGCCAGTACCAAAACACGTAACCTTGGTGCATGATGGATATATAGTCTTATTGTACATAACCTGATGGAGGGGCCATGCCAGGGCATGAAACGCAACAAAATGTAAGCATCAAGTATTATTCATTATATTCTCAATGGGAATGTTATCCATACAGTGAGTCTCCAGCTGTTGCAAAACTACAACCCCCAGCATGCTCGAACAGCCGAAGGGGGTTGTAGTTTTGCAACAGCTGGAGGCACGCTGGTTTGAAAACCCTGCTTTAAACCCAAGTGATCGGCAATCCTTCAGCCATGGTTCCCTAGAGGTTTCCTCCACTAGGGGGGTTTTCCTCTGCCAAGTGTTGGAGTTGGAGGCATGCTGGGAGTTGTAGTAGTTTTGCAACAGCTGGAGGCACACTGTTTGGAAAACACTGCTCTATGGAATACCACTATAGATTGATAATCATGATGTAAAGACTTATTTAACAATGGCCACGCGTTTCAGTCCCTTTACGGTGGGAACTATTTAATCAGATCTACTACACTATGGAGAATCATGTTTTTTTTTAGGCTGCCCCAGATCCCTTCTTGAGGGGAACGTTATAATTGGTGCACATAATATTTACAATGCTATAACTGAGGCCTCCAGACTGGAGAAAGTTCCTTCACATCCATAGAGTTGGTTAAGGACGTCTTCCCCCAGGAGATGAACGTAATCACATCGGCCCCCGTATGAGGCCATCCGTCCACCACTGGGGCCAATTGAAGATGTCAGTCACGGCGCGGCCCTGAGGGCGCAGGAGACTAATCTGTTCACCTGGTAGCGAAGTCCGTCGGTATTGGAGGAAAACGTAATGAACTGATGAAAAGTCTTTAAGTAGAAGCGATAAATCCAGATGTAACAGATTTGTGTCAAATAGATACGTTCCCCGGCTCGTAATAATGTAACCACTCAGTATTAGTGAACGGAGGAGCCTGGATCCATGGATTATCCAGTAATGAGGTTTGGTGACATCATACGATGACATCATAATAGTGTGGGATTTGTATAATGGAGGGTAACATCATTGTGCGCTCATCATTGTGCTCCCTACCTACTGACTGATGTACAATTATACAGAGTGGGGGGTGGGGGGGCTCCATTGTAGAAGGGCTGGGCTGGGAATGCTACATCCTAACCCCCCCCCCCCCCCCCCCCCCATTGTTATATCAATGGAACCAGAGGAAGATAGACGGATCCTGTGCATGGAAGACAAGCAAAAAAGTCAAAGGTTTATGCTCCATGTAGATATCTCCTGGGACCGGTATTGGGGGACCCACTAGAGGTGGGGGCAACAGGCTGCTATAGGCTCCTTTGGAAAGGTGGGGGCAACATGCTGCTTTTGGGGGCCCTGGAGAGGTGAGGAAACATACTGCTATTAGGGACCCTGGAGAGATGGGGGGGGGGCAACAGACTGCTATTGGGAGACCATGTAGAGGTGGGGGTCACATTCTGCTATTGGGGATCTGGAAGGGTGGAGGCTCCTTATCTCCTATAAAACATGGGAGAAGTTATATACCACTGCTATTGGGGGACTCTGGAGGGGTACTGACAACACACTACTACTGGATCCCTGGAGAGGTGGGGACAACAGACTGCTATTAAGTGACCCTGAAAAGTAAGGGACAATAGACTGCTATTGGGGACCCTAGAGAGCTGGCGGCAACAGACTGCTATTTAGGGACCCTGGAGAGGCTCCTGGTATATATACATATACAAACGCCCATAGGGCTCCATTCACCTGAGGCCCGGTGAATCCGCTGGGCAGGTATATGTCAGTATAGTTTTCTAGAATAGTGTAGTAGATTATGGTTTCTGTAGGCAGAAGCATAAACCTTCTCCCATGTTTCATTGTAGATAAAGAGCCTTGTATGTATGGGCACCTGTATGGGTCAACAAAATGCCATTTGGGGACCCTGGAAAGGTGGGGAGACAGACTGCTATTGGGGGACCCTGAAAAGTAAAGGGCAACAGACTGCTATTGGGGGACCCTGGAGAGGAAGGGGTCAGCAAAATGCCATTTGGGGACCCTAGAAAGGTGGGGAGACAGACTGCTATTGGGGGAGCTTGGAAAGGTGGGGAGACAGACTGCTATTGGGGGACCCTGGAAAGGTGGGGAGACAGACTGCTATTGGGGGACCCTGGAAAGGTGGGGAGACAGACTGCTATTGGGGGACCCTGGAAAGGTGGGGAGACAGACTGCTATTGGGGGACCCTGGAGAGCTGAAGTCAATAGATTACTTGTAAGGTCTGCAAGATGTGGAGGCCACTCAGGCTTCTTCTCTATGGACATGTAAAGAGCCGGTCCTTTTAACAGGTACCATTTTTCTAAAGGGCAAATGGGTTAGGACCCATACAGGTGCCCATACATACAAGGCTCTTTATCTACAATGAAACATGGGAGAAGGTTTATGCATCTGCCTACAAAAACCATAGTCTACTACACTATTCTAGAAAACTATACAGTGATCCCTCAACTTACAATGGCCTCAACATACAATAGTTTCAACATACAATGTTTCTTTCCGGACCATTGTAACTTGAAACCAGACTCAACATCCAATGTACGGACAGTCCAGATTTGTGAGACATTTCACAACTGGAGGAACTGACCAATCAGAATGGGCATTTTACTGGTAAAACCCCTGTATGCACTGACCGGCTTTCTGGTAGTACGCCCCCTACAGTACAAGGAGGAACTACAAGTTCTGTACTACTCCTTACCTGTGCCAGGGTTAGCTGCTCCTTTTGGACACCAAGTAAGGGCGACACCATTTGGGACACTGTGTGTACTGTATAGGACCCTGAAGAAGCTCCTGTCCTCTACATAAACCATTGTTTCCCAACCAGGGTGCCTCCAGCTGTTGCAAAACTACAACTCCCAGCATGCCCGGACAGCCAACGGCTGTCCGGGCATGCTGGGAGTTGTAGTTTTGCAACAGCTGGAGGCACCCTGGTTAGGAAACACTGACATAGACAGTGATTTACAGCTCCCAGCAGCTCGTTCTTACTTTTATATGTAAGGACTTGTTTTATCTGTATTAGTTATTTACTTATTTTTCTTTAACCCTTCCGTTTCCTATTTTTGAATGACATTTTGGTGGCTTCAGAACCAATTACCAGGTTTCCATAGAGTTATGGTCTCAACATACAATGGTTTCAATATACAATGGTCTCAACATACAATGGTTTCAACATACAATGGTCTCAACATACAATGGTCGTCCGGGAACCAATTAATATTGTAACTTGAGGGTCCACTGTACTGACATATACCTGCCCAGCGGATTCACCGGGCCTCAGGTGAATGGAGCCCTATGGGCGTTTGTATATATATAGATATATATATATATATATAAATATATATATATATATATATATATATATATATATATATATACATATATATATATATATATATATATATATATATATATATATATATATATACCAGGAGCCTTTCCCAGCATCTTAGTTGATGAATGATCTTTATTTTCATGACTAAAACCAACACAAGATAGAAGGCGCCCAACGGAATGACGCTCTGAAGGTCACCGCGGCGCTGACACCAGGACCGCGTCTCCGGATACGATTGTCAGAAATATAATGACTGGAATTTTCTTCCTACAGAGGCGACTACTGAGAGCGAACGGCCTCCGACCAAACCTGTGCCCCCCCCCCCCCCCCCCCACAGGGCTCCATCCGCTACTCTACCCTACAGCTCTTATACGTGGAGCCATTAACATAACTGCATAAATATATAGAATTCATTACTCGTCTTCCACCAGGAATGTTAATGAAGTCGTCATCTATTCCTGTCTCCAGGACCGGACCGGACTCAGCCATGAATGCAGATGGAATGCCGTCCGGCTCTGATAAACCTCGGGTAATTGCCGCTCGCCATTTAATGCTTTTATAATGATGAGATTATCCGGGAAATCTAAGTCATTCAATGAATGTGCGGCATAAAATACAAATAGAAGAGATAATGCAGGAAAAAAGGGGGAAAGGAGGCTTTGGATGATCCCGAAATTTGTCATTTCAGCATAAATATGTCACCACTAGGTGGCGCCATTACTAGAACAAGATAAACCATGACAGCTGTGTCTCCAGCCAATGAGATATATATATATATATATATATATATATATATATATATATATATATATGCCACAATGTGCCTCCAGCTGTTGCAGAACTACAACTGCAAGCATGCCCAACAGCCTTCAGCTCAGGTTTAAACAAACATGGCAGCTTTCTTCCAAAAATAGCACCACACTTGTCTACAGGTTGCATGTGGTACTGCAGCTCAACCCATATTCATTTTTAGTATTTTAGTGGCCTTAAGCTGCAATACCACACAGAACCTGTGCACAGGTGGGGTGCTCTTTTATTGAAGACTGCTGCCTTGTTTTTCAATCTGGTCGCGCCCCTTGTAAGATCTTATACAGGGACTTAACACCCCACTAAGGTACTAGGGACCCCATAGGCACAGCAAAAGACCCCATATGCAAGTGACTTTGGAGCCATTTACTAGGGTCTATTCCAGTGTGTTCCCAACCAGTGTGCCTTGCAAAACGACAACTTCCAGCATGCTGGGAGATGTAGTTTTGCAACAGCTGGAGGTACGCTGGTTAGAAAACACTACTCTAAACCCAATTGAATGGCAATCTTTCAGCCATGGTTTCCTCCATCGAGGGGGGGGGGGGGTTCTCCCCTAAGTGCTGGAGGCTGTCTGGGCATGCTGGGAGTTGTTGTTTTGCAACAGCTGGAGGAGCACTGGTTGGGAAACACTGCCATAGAGGTAGACAATGCACCTGATATGGGGCCCCTAGAGAAACAGGGCCTAGACCTAATTGATATCACTATCATGTGTAGGAAATGCATGCTTTCTCTTACCTATATATAGACCACCATCTTCAACTGTTGAACTACAAGTCCCAGCATGACATGACAGCTGAAGGCTGAGAATTGTACATTTGAAATGCTGGGAGCCACCAAGTGTGGATGACATTGGATAATACAGAAATTAAAGGGGTATTCCAGGCAAAAACTTTTTTTTATATATCAACTGGCTCCGGAAAGTTAAACAGATCTGTAAATTACTTCTATTAAAAAATCTTAATCCTTCCAATAGTTATTAGCTTCTGAAGTTTTCTGTCTAACTGTTCAATGATGATGTCACGTCCCGGGAGCTGTGCATGATGGGAGAATATCCCCAAAGGAACTGCACAGCTCCCGGGATGTGAGTCATCAGAGAGCAGTTAGACAGAAAACAACAACTCAACTTCAGAAGCTAATAACTACTGGAAGGATTAAGATTTTTTAATCAAAGTAATTTACAAATCTGTTTAACTTTCCGGCACCAGTTGATATATATAAAAAAAAGTTTTGGCCTGGAATACCCCTTTCAAGCTTTTATCATGAATTTATCACCACCAGGTGGCGCTGTTACTATGTATAACAGCACAAAAGCTTTAAGTCAGCGTTTCCCAACCAGTGTGCCTCCAGCTGTTGCGAAACTACAATTTCCAGCATGCCCGGACAGCCAAAGGCTGTCCGGGCATGCTGGGAATTGTAGTTTTGCAACAGCTGGAGGAACATTGGTTGGGAAATACTGCTTTAAGTCATGCAGTGAATTCTATATTAAATACTAAATAAACCAAATTGCTACATCTCGGTATAAATACAGATATATTTTCTTAGCTGTCCTTCCTCTCGCGCCATTTATGTCACCAGCTCCTGACCATCATCTTCATGGATCTATTTTCAGGAGGTAAATATATAGGAGGCCATAGAGCGAACGTCAGTCCAGTGTGAAATGATCCTGCGGTGTCGGCCCACCTCCCCGCCGAGTGATGTATACCTGCCCGCTGCCCCCTGTCGCCTTCTGTCCACGGTTGAAATTGGTGACCAAAAGCGTAACAAAGAGATAAAGAGAAATATCACTTCTCGGTAATGATATATGATACATGGCGCAACCAGAGCGAAATATACAGTGCGAAACTCGGGAAATAAAGGCATTATTACAACGAAGATACAGAGATCCTGACAGATACAGAGTATATATATATATACTGGTCACACAGGAGACTGATGCACTGTTATGGCCTATAGGTGGCGCTATATTTACTGTATAGGGTTGGTTACTGATCCTGTTCTCAATGGCAGGTTGTGCAGTTTGTTATATTCATGCCCCCCGAGTAAGGACCTCTTACCCGAAACACGTCTGTGTGTATTTGGGTACATTTTGCCTGCATTTTTATGTCCTGTTCATACGTTGCTAAAACTATTTTGGAACTTTTAATGGAATTTTAATAAATGGACCTTTAACTGTCAGTGCTGGCCCGAGCATTTAGGCTGTTATATTACATAATGTTGTTATTATTATTAATTATTATATAATTTTAGTAATAATAATGATGATGATAATAATAATAATAATAATAATGATGATGATGATGATGATGATGATGGTTGTTGTTGTTATTATTAAGAATGTTTACTGATTATATAATGCTAGTAATTAGAGATGAGCGAACTTACAGTAAATTCGATTTGTCACGAACTTCTCGGCTCGGCAGTTGATGACTTTTCCTGCATAAATTAGTTCAGCTTTCAGGTGCTCCCGTGGGCTGGAAAAGGTGGATACAGTCCTAGGAGACTCTTTCCTAGGCCTGTATCCATCTTTTCCAGCCCACCAGAGCACCTGAAAGCTGAACTAATTTTTGCAGGAAAAGTCATCAACTGCCGAGCCGAGAAGTCCGTGACGAATCGAATTTACTGTAAGTTCGCTCATCTCTACTAGTAATAATAATAATAATAATATTGTTATTGTTGTTGTTATTGTTATTATTATTATTATTATTATTATTACTAGCATTATATAATCAGTAAACATTCTTAATTATAACAACAACAACAACCATCACCATTATTATTATCATCATCATCATCATCATCATCATTATTATTATTATTATTATTATTATTATTATCATCTATATTGGCTTTCATTTGCTTAGTACTTTACATTTTATAATAATTTATTACATTTACTGGTTTCCTTCTCTATTAAGGAGTGTAGGGATCTCCCGGGGTTAATCTATACTCTCCTCCCCAGTGAACCGCAGGTAAGTGGTCGTTTCTGCTCCACGGACCATAGAATAGTAAGACCCCCATGTTACAATAAAAGAATGATCCCCCTCATAAAGTGTTTTAGGGAGGCGGTGTTGGTGTTGTGGTCCTGTGTGATGTCAGTATTCCTTCTTTTTGATGCCGTCTATGATTACACTTTGTACTTTGTACTTTGTACTTTGTTTGTATCCAGTAATTTGCTGATAATATTTTTGCACATTTCTTTATTTGATCCATAGACCCTCCAGCAGTGATCATCACCAGCATTCTATTCATTACTGTATATGTTTTTATGCCATTTTGTTACAATTGATAAATATATATTTATATTAATTTGTGATTTTTTTTATTGATATTTGGGGTTTAATAAGAAGGAAAAACAACATAAATAATAATGAGAACAAGTAAGATTTGATTGTATGACTGGGTAATATAGTTACATATGATACCTGTATAATCTCTTGTATATTTCTTTATCTTTTAGCCAACAATGGATATTGAGCATATACAGTATATATATATATATATATATATGTATATATATATATATATATATATATATATATATATATATATATATATATATATATTAAGTAAGTGAAGTGTGAGTGTGCTAGCAGGAGTATACTCACTAATGACCTCATTAGGGCCTAAGATCTCAGGTCATGTGACATTATACTGTACATCAGTGGTCTCCAAACTGTGGATCTTCAGATGTTGCAAAACTACAACTCTTAGCATGGTCAGACCTCAGATATTGCAAAACTATAATTCCCAGCATGTCCAGGCCTCTAGATGTAGCAAAACTATAACTCCCAGCATGCCCAGACCTCCAGATGTAGTAAAACTACAACTCCCAGCATGCCCTGACCCAGAGGTGTAGCTTGTAGCTTTTGTCCTGATGCAAAATCTGCAACAGGGCCCCATATGCCAACTCAAATACTTGTTCTCTTATGAGGCAGATTCGCTTTGGGGCCCCCTAATGCACCGGGGGCCAAGGTGTGACTGCTACCTCTATAGCTACGCCCCTGCCCTGACCTCTGCATGTTGTAAATATGATTACAACACCCAGCATGCAGAGATCTCCAGAGATTGCAAAACTACAACTCCCAGCTTGTCCTGACCTCCAGATGTAGCATAACTACAACTCCCAGTAAGCCTGGACCTCCAAATGTAGCAAAACTACAACTCTCAGCACACTTGAACCTCAAAATGTGGGCAAAACTACAACTCCCAGCATGCTCAGTCCTCCAGATATTGAAAAACTACAACTCCCAGCATGCCTAGACCTCCAGATGTAGCAAAACTACAACTCCCAGCATGCCCAGACCACCAGATGTTGCAAATTTTAAACTTCCAGCATACCCGGACCTCCGAATGAAACAAAACTACAACTCTCAGCATACCCAGACCTCTAGATGTAGCAAAACTACAACTTCCAGCATGCAGAGACCTTAAATATTGCAAAACTATAACTCCCAGCATGCCCGGACCTCTTAATCTTGCAAACTTACAACTCCCAGCATGCCCAGACCACCAGATGTAGCAAAACTACAACTCCCAGCATGCTTGGACCTCCAAATGTAGCAAAACTACAACTCTCAGTACACTTGAACCTCAAAATGTGGCAAAACTACAACACCCAGCATGCTCAGACCTCCAGATATTGAAAAACTACTACTCCCAGCATGCACAGACCTCCAGATGTAGCAAAACTACAACTCCCAGCGTGCCCTGACCACCAGATGTTGCAAATTTTAAACTTCCAGCATGCCCGGACCTCCGAATGAAACAAAACTACAACTCTCAGCATGCCCAGACCTCTAGATGTAGCAAAACTACAACTTCCAGCACCAACCGGTCCCTTTAAATACGACATACAATGAATCTCCCTTTCCTGGAGAGTGTGATCCGAGTCTCCACGCGTTCTCTCCGATTCACGGCACATATTTGTCATGGCTTTCGAGCAGCGATGCATCATCGGAGGAAAAAAAAGGAGAAAAAGGAATAAATAATAAAAAAAAGAAGCGCCGGAGGCGTCATGTGTGATTTCATTAGAATGAGAATGACATTGTGTGACTAGAACATGCGGAGACGCTTACAGGAGCCGGTGGATTGTGCAGAGCTGCGTTTATAGCTGGTGTCACCCCCGGGGGGCGCTAGAGAGTGCGGAGGGGGCAATAAGGTGCCGGAGATCACAGGGATTATTCTATCACAAACCAACAGGGACGTGCACAGACATTTTTGGGGGGCAGGGGCTCGAAAAAAAGGGCATTTCTTCTAATTATAAAAATGTTTGTAAAAACCTTCCATATGTTAACACAACACATTTCCTGAATTAAGGGACCCCCGGCAGTCATGTCAGCTGAATGGGACCCGCATCACCCCATGGTGGTCCCAATCATTGAGGGCATTATAGGGCAGGTGCATTATAAGGGCAGGGGTCAAGCCCCCTTTTGAGTCTATGTGTGCACGTCCCTGCTGACCAAGATGGATACAATCAGGACACATCAGACCGGAGCTGCTGGGGCCCAATGAGGGGCCACACTCCATCTAGACACAAAGGGCCACGGACACCTGCATCATAGAACACACAAGATGGATCATCAATAGGATCTAATAGGTTATTATGGATCATCCTATAAGGAATAGTTACTAGTACAGTGTTTGCCAACCAGGGTGCCTCCAGCTGTTGCAAAACCAAAACTCCCAGCATGCCCGGACAGCCAAAGGCTGTCCGGGCATGCTGGGAGATTTAGTTTTGCAACAGCTGGAGGCGCCCTGGTTGGAAACACTGGTCTATAGTTTATTGGCTTGGCTCAGCTGTCCAGGCATGCTGGGAATTGTAGTTTTGCAACAGCTGGAGGCACCCTGGTTGGCAAACACTGCTCGAAGACCAAGGGAAGGGCAATCCTTCAGCCATGGTTCTTAAGAGGGTTCCTTCATTTCGGAGGGTTTTTTTCTCTACTAAGTGCTGGAGGCTGTCCGGGCATGCTGGGAGTTGTAGTTTTGCAACAGCTGGAGGCACTCTGATTGGCAAACATTGCTCGAAGACCAAGGGCAATCCTTTAGCCATGGTTCTTAAGAGGGTGCCTTCCTTTTGGAGTTTTTTTTTTTTTTTTTTCTATACTAAGTGCGGGAGGCTGTCTGGGCATTCTGGGAGTTGTAGTTTTGCAACAGCTGGAGGCACCCTGGTTGGCAAACACTGCTCGAAGACCAACCGCAATCCTTCAGCCATGGTTCTTAAGAGGGTTCTTTCATTTTGGAGTTTTTTTTTTCTCTACTAAGTGCTGGAGGCTGTCTGGGCATGCTGGGAGTTGTAGTTTTGCAACAGCTGGAGGCACCCTGATTGGAAAACACTGCCCTGTCTCCAGTTCATCCACAGGCACAGGCTGTCAGGGCATGCTGGGAGTTGTAGTTTTGCAAAAGCTGGGGAGTAACAGGTTGGGGAACACTAATTTAGATCAGACTGTCAGGGCATGATGGGAGTTGTAGTTGAGCTATAGTTGGAGTGCCCCAGGTTGGGAACACTAGACTGGATCAGGCCCAGGCGGTCGGGAAATGC
Organism: Hyla sarda; assembly: GCF_029499605.1. Classification (NCBI taxonomy): domain Eukaryota; kingdom Metazoa; phylum Chordata; class Amphibia; order Anura; family Hylidae; genus Hyla; species Hyla sarda. The sequence continues at coordinate 186,958,784 of NC_079197.1, read as the reverse complement.
TGGGAGTTGTACAAATCTACAAAGAATGAAAAGACAGGTGTATGGGACAGACCCCCCCCCCCCTTAAGCTATTTGCTCTGGGACCCCCTGATCTGTGGATGAAGTTCTTGGCCCTTTAAGGGCCCCACATCTCGCAGCAGATTATCACAGCAGAGTCTATCAGCGGAATCGCACGTCTCATGAAGCTAATGGCGTCCGCTCTGCGCCGCTCCTCCTGTCGCCGTCATTTCCTTTTTTCGCTGTAAATACTGAGCACTGAAATAAAAGGGGGCTCTGGGCAGATGACATTGGATTCGGAGTATTAAGAAAACATCAGGACGCAGAGTAATAAGCGCCGATCCCAGGTGTTACATCCGCCGGATCATCCTGCAGTTTACAGACACCAGATAAGGCGTCAAAACACGTAAGAAAACGCAGGACGCAAATAACTCCAGATGGAGAAAACCACCTATATGAGAAAATTACCTATGTGCGAAGACCACCGCTATGAGAAGACCACCTATGTGCGAAGACCACCGCTATGAGAAGACCACCTATATGAGAAGACCACCGCTATGAAAAGACCACTGCTATAACTCCAGATGGAAGACTACCTCTATAAGAAGACCACCGCTATGAGAAGACCACCTATGTGCGAAGACCACCGCTATGAGAAGACCACCGCTATGAGAAGACCACCTATATGAGAAGACCACCGCTATGAGAAGACCACCTATATGAGAAGACCACCTCTATGAAAAGATCACTGCTATGAGAAGACCACCTCTATAAGAAGACCACCGCTATGAGAAGACCACCTATATGAGAAGACCACCTATGTGAGAGGACTACCTCTATTAGAAGACCACCTATATGAGAAGACCACCTCTATGAGAAGACCACCTATATGAGAAGACCACCTATGTGAGAATATCACCTCAATGAGAAGACCACCTCTATGAGATCACCTATGTGAGAAGACCACCTATGTGAGAGGACTACCTCTATGAGAAGACCACCTATATGAGAAGACCACCTATGTGAGAATGTCACCTCAATGAGAAGACCACCTCTATGAGAAGACTACCTCTATGATAAGACCACCTCTATGATAAGGCCACCTATGTGAGAAGACCACCTCTATGATAAGACCACCTCTATGATAAGGCCACCTATGTGAGAAGACCACCTCTATGATAAGGCCACCTATGTGAGAAGACCACCTCTATGATAAGACCACCTATGTGAGAAGACCACCTCTATGATAAGATCACCTATGTGAGAAGACCACCTCTATGGGAATACTACCTCTATGAGAAGACCACCTCATTAAGATTACCACCTCTATGAGAAGACCACCTATGTGAGGAGACCACCTCAATGAGAAGACCACCTCAATGAGAAGACCACCTCTATGAGATCACCTCTATGAGAAGACCACCTATGTGAGGAGACCACCTCAATGAGAAGACCACCTCAATGAGAAGACCACCTATGTGAGAAGACCACCTCTATGAGAAGACCACCTCTATGAGAAGACCATCGCTATGAGAAGACCACCTCAATGAGAAGACCACCTCTATGAGATCACCTCTATGAGAAGACCACCTATGTGAGAAGACCACCTCTATGAGAAGACCACCTCTATGAGAAGACCATCGCTATGAGAAGACCACCTCTGTGAGAAGACCACCTCTATGAGAAGACCATCGCTATGAGAAGACCACCTCTATGAGAAGACCACCTCTATGAGAAGAACATCGCTATGAGAAGACCACCGCTAGAGATGAGCGAACTTACAGTAAATTCGATTCGTCACGAACTTCTCGGCTCGGCAGTTGATGACTTATCCTGCATAAATGAGTTCAGCTTTCAGGTGCTCCGGTGGGCTGGAAAAGGTGGATCTAGTCCTAGGAGACTCTTTCCCAGGACTGTATCCACCTTTTCCAGCCCATTATTTTTTATTATTATTATTTTATATAAAAATATATCCGATTGGTCTTCTCCTCGGACCGGTTCCCGTCGTCGCCGTCACATTATGGCCTCTCTAATAGCTGAAGAAGAAGGATGCGCCAATCTGGTTATAAAGAACGGAACAAAAGAGAATCTTTCACGTGATGATTGCCATTGTGTCAGAGAAGGAATCCGATCGGGGAGAGCGCGGCGGATAATCAGAATACTAATTCATAAAGAGAAGAAAAATAATAAGAACTTCCATCAGTTATGAAATCTGTGAGTTCGGCGCATTGTCAGTGAGTGGGAACAATTACATCTATTAATACCTCCGAGAAGAGATGGCGAATTAACCAGCGCCGTGCCGGATAGGAAAAGGGCCGAGGAACGTCCAGGTATGAACTCAACCCAAGTGACTGCACCGGGACAACCAGACAGATGCAGGGGCCCGGGGGGCTTTGGGGCCAATGATGATCTGGATACAAATGCTAGACTCATGAGATTTGGGCAGGACAGGGGCCACAAGGTATAAGGTAGTGTTTCCTAATAAGTGGGCCTCCAGCTGTGGCAAAACTACAACTCCCATCATTTCCGGACAGCATTCCCTCTATTACTAATGGTGTTACTCCAGCTGTTACAAAACTACAACTCCCAGTATGTATGTACAGCATTCCCTCTAGTAAAGTGTTTCCCTACCAGTGTGCCTCCAGCTGTTATATAACTACAACTCCCAGCATGTATGTACAGCATTCCCTCCAGGAAAGTGTTTCCTAACAAGTGTGCCTCCAGCTGTTACAAAACTACAACACCCAGCATGTCTGCACTGCATTACCTCTAGTAAAGTGTTTCCCTACCAGTGTGCCTCCAGCTGTTATATAACTACAACTCCCAGCATGTATGTACAGCATTCCCTCCAGGAAAGTGTTTCCTAACAAGTGTGCCTCCAGCTGTTACAAAACTACAACACCCAGCTTGTCCGGACAGCATTCCCTCTATTACAGCGCTTTCTAATGGTGTGCCTCCAGCTGTTGCAAAACTACAACACCCAGCATGTCTGGAGAGCATTCCCTCTATTACAGCGCTTTCTAATGGTGTGCCTCCAGCTGTTGCAAAACTACAACCCCCAGCATGCCCAGGCAGCATTTCTGCTAGTATAGTGTTTTCTAACCAGTGTGCCTCCAGCTGTTATATAACTACAACATTCCCTCTAGTAAAGTTTTTCCTAACCAGTGTGCCTCCAGCTGTTATATAACTACAACTCCCAGCATGTCTGCACAGCATTACCTCTAGTAAAGTGTTTCCCTACCAGTGTGCCTCCAGCTGTTATACAACTACAACTCCCAGCATGTCTGTACAGCATTCCCTCTAGTAAAAAGTGTTTCCTAACAAGTGTGCCTCCAGGTATTGCAAAACTACAACACCCAGCATATCTGGACAGCATTCCCTCTATTACAGCACTTTCTAATGTTGTGCATCCATCTGTTGCAAAACTACAACTTCCAGCATGCCCAGGCAGCATTTATGCTAGTATAGTATTTTCTAACCAGTGTGCCTCCAGCTGTTATATAACTACAACTCCCAGCATGCCCAGGCAGCATTTATGCTAGTATAGTGTTTTCTAACCAGTGTGCCTCCAGCTGTTATATAACTACAACTCCCAGCATGCCCAGGCAGCATTTATGCTAGTATAGTGTTTTCTAACCAGTGTGCCTCCAGAAACTCCCAGCATGTCTTTACAGCATTCCCTCTAGTAAAGTGTTTCCTAACCAGTGTGCCTCCAGCTGTTATATAACTACAACACCCAGCATGTCTTTACAGCATTCCCTCTAGTAAAGTGTTTCCTAACCAGTGTGCCTCCAGCTGTTGCAAAACTACAACACCCAGCATTTCTGGACATCATTCCCTCTAGTAAAGTGTTTCCTAACAAGTGTGCCTCCAGCTGTTGCAAAACTACAACACCCAGCATGTCCGGACAGCTTTCCCTCTATTATAGTGATTCCTAATAGGATGCCTCCAGATGTTGCAAATTTACAACTCCCAGCATGCCCGGAAAGCATTTCTGCTAGTACAGTGATCCCCACCAAGTGTGCATCCAGCTGTTGCAAAACTACAACTTCAAGCATGCCCAGACAGCCTCCCGCACTTAGTATAGAAAGTGCTGAAAGTTGTAGTTTTGCAACAGCTGGAGGCACCCTGTTGAGGAAACACTGTATTAGGCTGTGAATGTAGCCCCTGTTGCACTGATACATTGTAACAAACCATTAAGACAGGGATAAGCTTGTGCTGCTGATGTATTACAACTGTAACAAAACCCCCGCTGTGAGAAGTATCAGGTCGGTACATTAGGATAGGCCGTGCGGACGCCCCCTGTGGTCGCAGTACTCATACAGATTTTGGCGCAGCACCTCTGCCCGATACTGTAACAATTTGAAGACTCCAGCTCTGGCATCTGAAGAGAGCGATCTGTAATGGGAGCCATAATAGCCGGAGCGCGGTGGGTGGCGTTCATTTGGCGACTATTCCGCCGTCCTATCCTTGGAAGACGTCGCTGCCTCGGAAAAAAAAAAAGTAGAAACGCCACCGTGTGAAATTAAAATTGCAGATGGGTCTATTGTCCGACAGAAGGAGCCGGCAGCAAATAATTCCGATCCAGCGCGGCGCTCCCCGCCCTCCGCACCTATTGTGCGCTCACTATGGAGGGATTATCTGCGGTAACTCCCCGCGAGGCATTCAGCGTCTCCTCCATTCCGTCCCACCGCCCGCACTTCTATAGGCGAACAAAGGCGCTTTACTGCGGCGACGCCGTCACATTCAGCAACAATTGACATTCGGGACATTCCTGGGATAGAGAAGAAGTCACGTGACAATAGGGATGGATTTCAGACAATGCGGTAGGACGCTGCGTCGCCTCGGTGCGTCCGGCCTGTCATACTACCGCCATACGGTGACATGTACAGATATAATCAGAGGACGCTAAACTCCGCTAGTACGGTGACAGAACGGCCGCCATATTTACGCCATTATTATAAGCCATGAATTGTGCTGTTTGATGTTCGGACACCAATTGTTACATTGAGGCATCATACAAAATCTATGTAAACAACAAACAGAACAATTTGTGGCGGTTATGTGACTCCTAGGATAAAACTGATTGGCTGCCAGGAATTGTTGACATGCTGGGAGTTGTAGTTGTGCAACAGCTGGAGGCACTCTGGTTGGGAAACACTGGCTGAAGACCTTCACACACGTTGGAGAAAAAGTCTACGAAACCCAACGATTTGCGTGGGATCAGCCGGATATCTCATGGTTATTGGGGTCTCCTGACTTTCCCCCGACAGATGATGTTGTAACAATCTCTCCCATCTCTTACACACTCCTCTCAGCTGAGCGTGCATTTGTTCTCAATGAGCAGGAGGGAGAAAACTGCAACCAAACACCAAGCGTCAGCCAAAAAAACAAGCACCTTTACAGGAGGTATACAGCACCATTATAGAAGGTATATAGCACCATTACAGGAGGTATACAGCAACTTTACAAGAGGTATACAGTACCATTATAGAAGGTATATAGCAACTTTACAGAAGGTATACAGCACCTGTACAGAAGGTATACAGCAACTTTACAAGAGGTATACAGCACCATTACAGGAGGTATACAGCACCTTTACAGGAGGTATACAGCACCATTATAGAAGGTATATAGCACCATTACAGGAGGTATACAGCAACTTTACAAGAGGTATACAGTACCATTATAGAAGGTATATAGCAACTTTACAGAAGGTATACAGCACCTGTACAGAAGGTATACAGCAACTTTACAAGAGGTATACAGCACCATTACAGGAGGTATACAGCACCACTACAGGAGGTATACAGCACCTTTACAGGAGGTATACAGCACCATTACAGGAGGTATACAGCACCACTACAGGAGGTATACAGCACCTTTACAGGAGGTATACAGCAACTTTACAAGAGGTATACAGCACCATTACAGGAGGTATACAGCAACTTTACAAGAGGTATACAGCACCACTACAGGAGGTATACAGCACCACTACAGGAGGTATACAGCACCTTTACAGGAGGTATACAGCAACTTTACAATAGGTATACAGCACCATTACAGGAGGTATACAGCACCTTTACATGAGATATACAGCATCTTTACAGGAGGTATACAGCAACTTTACAGGAGGTATACAGCACCATTACAGAAGGTATACAGCACCTTAACTGAAGGTATACAGCATCTGTACAGGAGGTATACAGCACCTTTACAGAAGGTATACAGCACCTGTAGAGAAGGTATACAGCACCTGTAGAGAAGGTATACAGCACCTGTAGAGAAGGTATACAGCACCATTACAGAAGGTATACAGCACCTTAACTGAAGGTATACAGCATCTGTACAGGAGGTATACAGCACCTTTACAGAAGGTATACAGCACCTGTAGAGAAGGTATACAGCACCTGTAGAGAAGGTATACAGCACCTGTAGAGAAGGTATACAGCACCTTTACAGAAGGTATACAGCACCTGTAGAGAAGGTATACAGCACCTTTACAGAAGGTATATAGAACCTGTAGAGAAGGTATACAGCACTTGTAGAGAAGGTATACAGCACCTATAGAGAAGGTATACAGCACCTGTATAGAAGGTATACAGCACCTGTAGAGAAGGTATACAGCACCTGTAGAGAAGGTATACAGCACCTGTAGAAAAGGTATACAGCACCTGTAGAGAAGGTATACAGCACATGTAGAGAAGGTATACAGCACCTGTAGAGAAGGTATACAGCACCTGTAGAGAAGGTATACAGCACCTTTACTGAAGGTATACAGCACCTGTACAGAAGGTATATAGCACCTGTAGAGAAGTTATACAGCACCTTTAGAGAAGGTATACAGCACCTGCAGAGAAGGTATACAGCACCTGTACAGATGGTATATAGAACAAGAACAGAAGGTATATAGAACCTGTAGAGAAGGTATACAGCACCTGTAGAGAAGGTATACAGCACCTGTACAGAAGGTATACAGCACCTGTACATAAGGTATACAGCACCTGTAGAGAAGGTATACAGCACCTGTAGAGAAGGTATACAGCACCTGTATAGAAGGTATACAGCACCTGTAGAGAAGGTATACAGCAGCTGTACAGATGGTATATAGAACCTGAACAGAAGGTATACAGCACCTGTAGAGAAGGTATACAGCACCTGTAGAGAAGGTATACAGCACCTGTAGAGAAGGTATACAGCACCTGTACAGATGGTATATAGAACCTGAACAGAAGGTATACAGCACCTGTAGAGAAGGTATACAGCACCTGTAGAGAAGGTATACAGCACCTGTAGAGAAGGTATACAGCAGCTGTACAGATGGTATATAGAACCTGAACAGAAGGTATACAGCACCTGTAGAGAAGGTATACAGCACCTGTAGAGAAGGTATACAGCACCTGTAGAGAAGGTATACAGCACCTGTACAGATGGTATATAGAACCTGAACAGAAGGTATACAGCACCTGTAGAGAAGGTATATAGAACCTGAACAGAAGGTATACAGCACCTGTAGAGAAGGTATACAGCACCTGTAGAGAAGGTATACAGCACCTGTAGAGAAGGTATACAGCACCTGTACAGAAGGTATACAGCACCTGTAGAGAAGGTATACAGCACCTGTACAGAAGGTATACAGCACCTGTACAGAAACTTGAAGAGTTTTCATTTTTGGCTGAAGGTTTGTTGCACAATTCACAGACTGATATGAAGATCTATTGATACAAAACAACATCCAGCTGGAATAATCCTGTCCTCCCCCCAGGCACCAATATATTGTATCCAGGTCCAGTTTGATGGCGCGGACATGTGACCAATCAGGGCAAACCCCACCCATGCGGAGCGGCTGCTGACTAACAAGCCAACCACAGGATCCTCCGGCCAATGTTATTATCATCCAGGACTCGGGGCCATTATTAATAACCATTGTAAAGACTCCAATAATACAAGATACAAAGTGATATTCCCTCCATCCCACAGATTACAATAAATACATTCAATATTATCAATCACAGAGGTCGTCCATCTTTTCATGTGGTCACCAATCTCTATATTAGATCTCAAAGTGATCCATTCGATACATATAGTACATTCTGTGACCAGCCCTGGGGCAAGGCTTTTTGCCACCCTAGGCGAAAGCTCATTTTGCCGCCCCTTGACCCCGCCCATCGTATGGACGCGCGCGATGTTGAACGGACCTGACCTTAGTGATCGCCCGTCTGCCTCGGAGATGGCGCTGCGCTCCTTTAGCTGCCTGAAAAATGCTGATTCTATAGTACGGGTGGAGTGGCGGGGTTTTTCTTGATAGGTGGGTGCTTTGGGCAGAGTGGCGCCCCATCAAGAGGGCGCTCTAGGCAGCTGCCTATTGTCCTATAGGAAAAGCCGGTCCCGTCTGTGACCATCAAAAGTATCAAATAGAAACCAGTGCAGCAAACGGTGAAAATGTTACATTTATCTCAACCTCAGATATTTCTTTCTAATTATGTGACTCATTAATTTACATACATAATATCAAAACATAAGTGTAAACAGAATAGATAGTACATAATCGTGCCACTTAAAGGGGTATTCTGAGCAACAATATTTTATCCCCTGTCCAAAGGATAGGGGATAAGATGTCTGATCGCGGGGGGCCCGCTGCTAAGACCCCCCCCCCCCCCCCCCCCCCCCCCGACGGCGATCTCCCTGCAACAACCGCATTCTATACGGGGACTGCGTCTCTAGTTTACGAAACCTCCAGGTTTCTGGAACTGGGGACTTGACGTCACGCCACGCCCCCTCCATTCATGTCTATGGAAGGGGGCGTGGCGTACACATGAATGGAGGGGAGCGTGGCGTGACGTCACGTCCCCAGTTCCGGAAACCTGGAGGTTTCGGAAACTAGAGAAGCAGTCCCCGTATAGAATGATCAGACATCTTATAGGGGATAACATGTTTTTGCCTGGAATACCCCTTTAAGATATACATAGGGGACAATATATACATGTCCGGAAGGTGCAAAGTGCATACAAAGTGTTATATACTCATATGGTACTTATTGAAAACAAAGAAATACAATAAGCGGGTGTAACCACACATACAAGTATAACTGTAGAAGTATCGAATAGTTTACTATAATAGGTAGAATGGGGGGCGGCAGTCCAGGACTTACAGAGGCCGCAAATTGTATCTATGGAATAAAGCTCCAACTTTTTACTGACTACCCTGGTGTGCTGCAGTCAACCTCCTTTTTATCTATATATATATATTTAATTATTTATTCATTTATTTTAAACTTGTAACCACATATTCATTATATATTTTATTTATTTATTCATTTTTTTTAAGCTTGCAACCAGATATTCATTACGATACGAGGATAAGCTGAAAGGAACCTGAGTAATATCGATCGGATGGGGCGGCCTGTTAGATAAGATGCCTTTAGGTGTTCTTCACCGTCTGTGATTACAATGGGCGATGAGCGCTCGGCGGAGGACTCGGGTCACTTCTCCGGTGTTAGTGGTGGACGGCTTTTCTACCATCATTAATCTTACTTGATTCTCCTCGGAATACAAAGATCCCTTTGTGATACACCAGCTCTCTCTGACCTTTGGCGAATACAAATTACCATCCTCATGGGCGTCCATGGCGATAACAATAGGAGCCGACTCGGATGTAAAGTCCAAGCGCTCACACCTGGTGGGGCCACTCGGCTTCCAGCTTGGAGACATTGAACCTCCACTTTACGCTTGTCCCCCATGGAGAACGTGTGATAATCGGCTACACGCCCCCTACTCAAGGCCCCTCTTAGCTTAACCGAGCTGAAAATTGGCCCTTCATGCTCCCAGGGGCCCAACCATCCCAACTATTTTTTTTTATTTTTATTTTTTTGCAGCTGGAAAACTTCTGTTCACTGGAGGCGACTTGTGAAACCTTCCTAAATCGGGGATTCCACTTAAATCAGAACATTTCCCAATATCTACATTTAGATGGAGGTTTCGGGAGGGCTGCTCTGTTGCCCTGAGCTTTCCGGAAGCCAATATTAAAATTTCATATAACGCATGACACATTTATGGAATAATAAAAAAAATATTCAATATTTCTTGAAACTTTGCTGTAAATAAATGTGGATTTCCTAACCAGGAGGCTAAAACATTTTGTAGGTTTTCAATAAAAATTTATGTCAAATTCTGAAGTATCGTAATATATATATATATATATATATATATATATATATATATATATATATATATATATATATATCTTACTATATTTCATTACTACCTGTTACCTAAAAACATGTCATTATATATATATCTATATGAGTGTATTAGAATATTAATGTACATTATGACATGTTTTTAGGTAACAGGTAGTAATGAATCTATTGTATCTTGGATGGTTGGGTACATACCTATCCCAATTCCATGAATCCTATATATGACTATAAAGAAGTAGAGCAGTGGTCTCCAAACTGTGGACTTACAGATGTTGCAAAATTACAACTTCCTGCATGCCCAGATAGCCGTTGGCTGTCTACGCATGCTGGGAGTTGCAGTTTTGCAACAGCTGGAGGCACACTGGCTGGCAAACCCTAGTCTAAACCAAAGGGAACAGCAATTATCCAGTTTTGTATATATATATATATATATATATATATATATATATATATTAGCTGAATACCCGGCGTTGCCCAGTTTTTCCTTTCTAATCCTTGTTGGGGAGGAAAATAAACAAAGGAGGAAACTTTTGACTTCACATCCCGTCCTCCTATATTGTTGTCATATCCCAACCCCCTATCCCGTCCTCCTATCCCATCCTCATATCCCATCCTTCTATCCCGACCTCCTATCCCGTCCTCCTATCTCGATCTACTATCCCGTCCTCATGTCCCGTCCTCCTATCTTGTCCTCATATCCCGTCCTCCTATCCCGACCTCCTTTCCCGTCCTCATATCCCGACCTCCTATCCCGTCCTCCTATCCCCTCCTCCTATCCCGTCATCATATCCCGTCCTCCTATCCTGACCTCCTATCGCGACCTCCTATTCCGTCCTCCTATCCCGTCCTCCTATCCTGACCTCCCATCCCGTCCTCCTATCCCGTCCTCCTATCCCGTCATCATATCCTGTCATCATATCCCTACCTCCTATCCTGACCTCCTATCGCGACCTCCTATTCCGTCCTCCTATTCTGTCCTCCTATCCAATACCAGGTATTGAAATATCTCCAGCCGTACGGAAGTTATGTGGGAACATACATTTCCCATTGATTTGCATGGGACTTTAAACAAAAAACCCTGACCCTCACAAATGGGGGTAGTGAAGGGTTAAATTTACTATCCTATATTTTAAGTGGACATATAAGTAACATGTGACCAAGTATTATGGAAATATCTCCAGCCGTTTGGAAGTTATGCAGTAACATATATTTCCCATAGACTTGTATGGGACTTTAAACATAAACCCCGACCCTGGCAAATGGGGGTGAGTAAGGGTTAAATCACCTATCTTATGTTTGTTGGTGACATATAAGTAACATGTGACCAAGTTTCATGTTAATATCTTTATATCTTTGGACGTGATGCTGGAACATAGACACATATATATACACACATACATACACATATATACACACATACATACATACATACATACATACACACGTTGAGTTTTATACATATTTTGTATGTCGTGGCTGCGGTGGCCTAATCTGAACATGTTTCATTTTAAATCTGGGGAAACCCATACATTTTTGGGAATCCCTACGTCTGAAATTCTTGGCAACTCCTACGTCTGACGCCCCCTCCCATAGACTTGCATTGAGGGGGCGTGGCCGTGACATCATGAGGGGTATGGCCGACCCCCGCAGCTTGAAAACAGCGGTTGGAACATTTGGTTTTGAACGCTGGCTAGTGGAGTACCCCTTTAAGGGTCTATTCACACATATAGGATTCTGTGCAGATTTTATGCGCAGGATTTTCTGTTGCAGATTCCAATGTAAACTAAATGACTGAACACAGCATCAAATCTGCGCAGAATACTGTACGTGTAAATAGACCCCTAAATGAACTGGAGGGGACGATGCCTATGACCCATTCCTATTCCCCATCATTGGCTGGTGCCCATCCCCCACCCCCATACACAACCTTTCCCCCCGGATTCCCCTTCCTCGCCATCTCTACCTTCACTGCACTGGCAATTTAGCTGAATATGAGCGCGAGCGTATTAGCGGAGAACAGGATGTCAGATATAAGGCAGCATTTGTAATAATCCACCAAGACAAGGCATAATGCGAGCTCCGCGCCCGGAATATTCTACAATAACAAATAATTGATTCACTGTTCTGCTCGGCTACAAATAATGGAATTCCTTGACTTAGTCTGAAACAATTGTTGGATTTTCTGCGCAAAAATGTAACTAATCTAAGAGGCAATTAGTTTATGGCTGGTAACAAAGAATGTTGGGAAACAGAATTTCCAGACTGTGATATTGGGAGGAAATAATGAGGCGCAATGTCGCGGGAAACGGGGGAGGGGTCCTCTGCTTCTTGTTGGGTTTGGTTCCTCGTGGCCTCGTGTTGATTCGGGTTCAGACGGGGACACGGCATACATCAGCGCCACTTAACCTCCCATCATTCATAGTGTGTGACCCGTGTCACCGGCAATGAGCGGCCGCTAAGGGCGCGACATTCAATTACTTTCCTTTGTTGGATGCTACATTTAAGAAATGGACTTCTTTATAGACTCCGCAGAGCGCGGCCGTTCAGCCACGCAACGTCTTTTCTCATGAACTCCTCCGATTAGAAGCCTTTCAGGAAAAAATGAAAATGAGACTCCATAGAAAAATACGGAGGAGGGCGACATTCTTCAAAGGAACGTTTCCAATAGCTGGAGAGGATTTACAGGGTCTTTTGACCAGTCTGAAGACCCTCACAATCCCATTTGACCACCATGGCTGCCATTGTCCTCTCCCACAGCTGGAGATACATAAGATCTATGGTGTCGGAATGTTGTGCGCACATGTAGCAGGACCGTGTTTGTTGTTGGACAAAATTAGATAAGATATTGTCTTTACTGACAAAATCAGCCCTGCTACATCTATACAGGTTGTGACCAGTTACGTATTGACAATTACATTTCCTTAAAGGGGTACTCCGGTGGAAAACATTTTATTTTTTTATTCAACTGGTGCCAGAAAAAAAAAAAAAAAGGTTTTTCACCAGAGTACCCCTTTAAACAGATTTGTAAATGACTTCTATTAAACAATTTTTACCCTTCCAGTACTTTTTAGCAGCTGTATGCTACAGAGGAAATTATTTTCTTTTTGAATTTCTTTTTTGTCTCATCCACAGTGCTCTCTGCTGACACTCTTTTTATTATAAATATATAAAACTTAACAAAACCGAAAAACAGGCTTAACTAGCAATAACAAAGCACAACACAACAAAACCTGCCTAACCGGCCAGCCCAGCTTAGCTAATCTAACAAAACACATAACATTATACCTACATATAAATTACCTACATATAAATTATGAAAAATACTATCACACACACACACACATACCCACGCATTCTTTACATAAACATAAAAATAGCTTTACTTAGCTTTAAACTAAACAACCAAACTTGGTAAAAACTCAACTGCACATTACATTCACAACTAACATCCACCCTTTTTTTTTTTTTTTTTTTTTTTTTTTTATAATTTTTTTTTTTTTTTTTTTACTTTTTTATTTTATTCATACACATATATATATATATATATATATACATACATACACATATCTACATATATATATATACACACATACACTTTTTTTTTTTTTTATAATTTTTTTTATTTTTTTTTACTTTTTTATTTTATTCATACACATGTATATATATATATATATATATATATATATATATATATATATATATGTATATATATACATACACACACCTACACATACATATACATACATATACTTTTTTTTTTTTTTTTTTTTTTTTTTTTTATCTACACTACCATAATATAACCAATATTTAAAGTAATATAAAAATGCTAACTAAATCTGATCCGACTGCCTATCCCCATCCCCTCATAAAATAAAATAATCAATCCTTACTATATAATAATATATACAATACAAATATAAAAATACAAATACATAACCTAAATGCAAATATATACATAAACCATATACACCAAAAACCAAACTATACATCTACAAAACACATGACATCCTACACTAGTCTAACCCATCACCCACACAACCACCCACCTTGACATGGGTCAGAGTCCATAGTCCATGGATATCCAGTCCAGTCCATAACTGACCCATGCAAGCCCCTCCAAACATCCACCAACCCACCAATTCCCCCACCCAACCTAATCTATACCCAAACCAACTATACAAATACAACTTCAAAACACAACATAACATCATATACAAATACAAAACAATACAACCCACCTTAGGCCCAAGTTCGGTCGCCTGCAAGCCCTTTAGGCAATACATATTCTGAAAACAAAACAAAAATACTAGGGTGTACATGCATAGCCCACCACCAGGAAGAAGGATGGCAATCCTGATATTACTTTTTTAAACTCTCTCCACTAACGTTTCCCTTCGACTCACCCTACCGTTATCCCTTCAACAAACTGACCCTGCACTCACCCTCTCTCTGTCCCTATATTGCTATCCCTAACCAGAAACAGGGGTACTCTACCCAAGAGGTCTAGTACCTAGGGCACATCAAATGAAAAACCTCTCCACAGGAGAGAAGCCCTACTGTTACCAAGACTGCCATACTCCAAAGACCTGATCTTCCCGAGGTCACCGGTGATGTTCCTACAGACCTCCACCTCGGAGAGGACTTTCCGCTGTGTAGATACTAGACACCGTGCATTCCACGTGTAGTACCTAACCACTAAACTGACTACAAATAAAGTGCCCCGGTCTCGGCCACCCAGGTTCCTGAATGCCCCATAAGCCCACTCCGGATAGGTAAGGCCAGCAAGGTGACTCCAGCCAATGGAAGCGCCCACCCGGTTGTAGACCCCTACATTAAAAGGACAATGAAGCAGGAAATGGTCCATGCTTTCCAGCGTGTCCCCGCACTCTTCTCGGGGACATCCCCGGTCATCAGAGCTCCTACACTTCAAATTGTCCTTTACATATAGCTTCCCCTGAAAGCAGCGCCAGGCCAAGTCCCAAAACTTCTGGGGGATCCTTTTCATGTTTAAAAGGTACAACCCCACCCTCAGATCCCGACCTGGGCAGTCCCTGAGCGCCAGAGGCTTCTGGAAGTGGGTCAACAGAACCCGTTTGTCAAGGAACTGCCTTGACTGGGTCCTGATCTCCCACACTCCCAGACCCCACCGACGTATCGCCTTCAGAGTCGGGGTAGCATAAGCCGGAAGATATCCGTGTGGCGTACGGAGGTCCTTCACTTGCCCTCCTCTCTCCCATTCCTGGAAGAAAGGCCGAAACCATTCCCTGCAGGAGAGTACCCACGGAGGAGCCCTCTCTGACCAGAGGTTTGAGATGTTAGCTTTCAAGAAGGTGTTTGTTAAGAACACCACAGGGTTTACCATAGATAAACCCCCTAGTCTCCTCGTGCGGTACGTAACCTCCCTCTTGACTAGGTTCATCCTGTTTCCCCATAACAGTTGGAAAAACAGGCTGTAGATCTTAGTGTAGTAAGCCTCTGGCAAGATACATACGCTGCCCAGATAGATAAACAAGGGGAGCAGGTACGATTTGATCAGGTGTACCCTTTCCCTGAGGGTCATAGACCAACCCTTCCACTGGTTCACCTTCTGAGTGGCATCCTGGAGCTTACCATCCCAGTTTTTGGTGGAATAATCATCCTGACCGAATGTGATGCCCAAAACTTTTGCTGACTCTTGGGGCCCTGGAAGGGTGTCCGGGAGATCAAACGTGGGATCTCCCCCTCCCAGCCAGAGACTCTCACACTTATCCCGGTTGATCTTAGACCCGGATGCCTCCGAGTAGCGATCCACTTCTGACATCACCACATCGACCTCCTCTCTCAAGGACACGAAAATGGTGACATCATCAGCGTACGCCACTACTCTCTGGGGGACATCCAGCTCCACCAGACTCATCCCGACTCCCGCCAACGGCCCACAATCTACCCTCCTGACGAAGGGATCGATTGCGAACACGTATAAAAGCGGGCTCAAAGGACAACCCTGACGGACTCCGGACCCCACCTCAAAAGAGCGGCCAGACCACCCGTTCACTAGCGGGAAACTCTCTGCCCCTGCATACAAGATCTTAAGCCAATTAACAAAAGTACTCGGTAAGCCATATCTCAGGAGGACAGACCAGAGGTACTCATGGTTCACCCGATCAAATGCTTTGGCCTGATCCAAGGACAGCAAGTACCCCTTCCAGAGACCCGCACTACTCCGCTCCACTGCCTCCCTGACACTAAGGACCGCACTTAAGGTGCTTCGGCCTGGAACAGAGCAGTGCTGGGCCCCCGAAAGGAGCCGGGGTGCAAACTTCACCAGCCGATTAAACAGTATCTTGGCCAGAAGTTTCCTGTCCGTATTGAGAAGAGCTATGGGCCTCCAATTCTCAATACGGCTGGGATCTTTACCCTTTGACAGGAGAATCAGGGCTGACCTCCTCATTGACTTCGGCAGAGTGCCCGAGGAGAGACACTCATTGAATACCTCAGTCAAGAGGGGAGCTAAAGACTCCTTAAAGGTCCTGTACCACTCGGATGTTAAGCCATCCGGACCTGGCGACTTCTTAGGGGCGAGCCCCTCGATCGCCAGTCTCACTTCCTCTTCCCTGATTTCTACTGCCAAAACATCAAGAGAAGGGTCTACCCCTGGCTCAGGAATGGTTTCAGCCAGGAAAACCGACATCTTGTCTCGATCCAGATCCTTCCTCCCCAAGAGGTGCGAGTAGAAGGATCTGACAACCTCCAAGATCCCTGATCTGGACCGATTCAGAGATCCTGTACTATCAATCAGTCCTGAAATGACTTTACTACTCACTGACATCTTACAGTTTCTGTAAGGGTCGGGCGAGCGGTACTTCCCGAAATCCCTCTCAAAAACCAAAGATGCGTGCCTATCGTACTGACACCTCATCAGCAAGGATTTCACTCTGGAGATATCCTCTCGGCTACCTCCAGTCGAGACAAGGAGCTCGAGTTTCCTCCTCAGACCCTGATACAGGCGATACCTGTTCAGGGACCTGAGGCTCGAGAGCTGGCGGAAGAACCCCGCAACCCGCTTCTTGAATATCTCCCACCACTCCAGCTTATTACTACAGAGGCCCAGTAAAGGTACCTGACTCTGAAGAAAATCCTCAAAGGACTGTCTCACCTCTGCTTCCTCCAGGAGGGACGAATTCAGCTTCCAATAACCTTTACCCATCCGGGGGGTCTCTGAAACATTCAGGGAAAACAAAATCATACAGTGATCGGAGAACTCCACCTCAACCACGGACACTGCGGAAGAGACGGCTTCCTCCTTTAAATAAAACCTATCTATCCTAGACCTGCGACTACCTTGATGATAGGTGAAACCCGCGTGGCCCGAGGGGCTCCGGATGTGGGCGTCCTCTAGGCGAGCTTCTCTAGCTATGCTAATCAGTGCCACACTATCGCAAGTCAGCGGACCATTGGAGCCTCTCCTATCCTGGGACCTCGTGACATTATTGAAGTCCCCTCCAAAGATCACTTGCCGACTCGTAAAAAGAAAGGGCTTAATCCTCATAAAGAGATCTTTGCGGCCCCACTTGGTTTGTGGGGCGTAGATGTTAATGAGCCGGAGCTCTTGTCCCTTCATGAGGACATCTAAGATCAGGCACCTCCCCATTTCTAACTCAATAACCCGTCTGCATTCAACTGGAGCGGTAAAAAGGACCGCCACCCCACTATACGGCTCAGCCGCAAGAGACCAGTGGGAGGGACCGCGCCTCCACTCTCTTCTGGCTTTTACCAGAGAGGCTAGATCTGACAACCTGGTCTCTTGTAAAAAGAAAATGTCGGCTTCAACACGGCCGAGAAAATCAAAGGCTGCGAATCTAGCCGTATCCGACTTAATGCTGGCGCAGTTAATAGATGCCAGCGTCAGTGGGGTGAGTGCCGCCATCCTGGGTGATTGAGTTAGATGGCCTCACCCCTTATACCTTCTTCCTCTCCTTCCCTCTATCCCCATCTGAATCAGAGGAAGACCCTTTACCCCTTTTTAGGCTCAGAGACATATCCATCCCAGGATCTTTACCTCTGGCATCTGGTGTTACCTCCACCCCTGAGGAAACTGTCCCAGAGGAAGGAGGCTCGGCACCTCCTGGAGGCCGCACTGCTTCCTGAACCTCAAGAGGAGGAGGGAAGGTAGTATCCCCGAGGGCCTCATACCGATTTGAATGGACGATCAGAGGGTCGGAGACTGAATTGTTCCTTCTATAGTCTGAGGCTACAACTGAAGAGGAGGATGGCGCCACCTTACTCTTACCCTTTTTCCTCCTCTTCTTTTTCTGGCCACCATTTACTGTCTGCCCCTCCTCCTCCTCCTCATCCACAGTTTCGGATTCAGAGGCATGACTGGAGGAAGGAGCATCTTGACCTTCTTCCCTACGCAGTCTCCCCATCTCCTCGTCCAGTTTGGCCTCACCCAAAGCCTCAGAGTTATTCTGACCTCCTTCTGAGCCAGTGTCTGGAGTGGGACCCCGAGCTACCCCTGGCACCTGGGCATTCTCAAGGGCCCTCTCCAACCTGCGCTTCTCCTCTCGCCTCCGCATAGAGGGGGTCTTATGTTTTTCCTTCACTGGCTTTGGTGCCCCCTCTCCTCCACTGGTCCCTTCCCCCGCCGGGGCAACCGTTAGGCTTTCCCCAGCCGGGGCGGTCACAGCATTAGAGAACGAGCGCGGACACCGGCTGAACGGGTGACCTAAGTCACCACACAAGTTACACCAAATCTGTCCACAGGTGGCCGCCAGGTGACCCACCCCACAGCAGAGGGCGCATATCTGCTGAGTGCAGTTGGCACTAAAGTGGTTTGGGTCACCACACCTGTGGCACAGCTTCGGCTGCCCCTGGTAGAAGATCTGAATCCTGTCGCGTCCCAGGAAGGCGGCCGAAGGGATGTGGGTGACCGTGTTCCCTGAACGCCTGAGACGGACGGAAAACGTCCAGGCCCCTGACCATATATTGTGCTCATCAAAGTTCTTCCGGGGGATGTCCGTCACCTCCCCGTACCTGCCCAACCAGGTCATAATGTCATAACAAGAAAGTGACTCGTTACGTGTCAAAACGGTCACTTTCTTTACCATACTCTGGCGAGATACCGCTTTTACAGCGAAATCTCGCCATCCGGGCTCGTTTTTCATCAGCTCATAATTAGACCAAAAGAGATCTAGTCCCTCCGGCCTAACAAAGCTGACGTCAAACTCGGAGGAGCCGAAGGGGTGAATCAGGGCAAAGATGTCCCTAGCCCTGAAACCCATCTGGAAAAGAAGCTCCACCACCTTGCCCCTTTGGGGGCACGCATCTTCGCCTTTCCAGACCAGACGGGCCACATTCCTGCGACCTATCTCCTGCCCGGGTGTCTGGAGGGACCATACGGTCTCCCCATTCCTCTCTCGGAACGCTCCCAGACCATGTCTCTCCACCCAAAAAGACAGGTCCATCTCCTTTCCCTCTACCTGGAGCGTCCTTTCTCCTCTCTTCAGTGCCTCCAGGAGGCGCCGTTGCAACTGACCGTCACCAGATGCAGGAGGTAAAGATCCCACTGAACCCCCAGCCGCCACACTCGCATAACTCCTGGCGACCGGGGGGGCAGCCGGACCAGACACCGTCCCTATGTCCCTGCCTAGGCCACCTGTACTGCCACAAAAGCCACTACCACTCCTCCCATCTGCACCACTACCACTCCTCTCATTCACACCACTACCACTCCTTCCATTCACTCCACTACCACTCCTCCCATTCACTCCACTACCACTCCACCCATTCACACCGCTACCACTCCTCCCATCTACACCACTACCACTCCTCCCATCTGCACCACTACCACTCCTCCCATCTACACCACTACCGCTCCTCCCATCTGCACCACTACCACTCCTCCCATCTGCACCACTACCACTCCTCCCATCTGCACCACTACCACTCCTCCCATCTGCACCACTACCACTCTTCCCATCTACACCACTACCACTCCCACATACACCCCTCTCATCCACAGCACTACCACTCTCATCATTCACACTCTTTGTATTTACATTGCTTTCATTTACAGTATATATGGGATCAGCAGCTGCTTCACCCACTACCTCTGGGCTGGCCTGGATGTGTTTTAGCTTGGGCTTCTTGCTCCTTCTTAGGTCACCGGCGGCTGCCGACACTGACTCCTCCTCTATACGAGACGCCACCGTAGACGTCAAATCCCGAGGCTGCCCCTCCGGGCGCACCTCCACCCCTCCTTCTGCCACTGATGTGCAGGGACTCCCCTCCCTATCAGGGGAGATCCCTGCAGCATCCGCGCTACACACTGCGCCCGACCGCACAGGCTCAGCAGTAGGTCCCGGTGCCTGGACACTCCCCCCCCTCTCAGGGGAGTGCCCTGCAGAGCTGGTGACATTGCCCACAATACTCGGGGAACCGCTCCCCTTGCACACTGCCGCATAACTACTGCCCACCATTAGCCCGTCCTGCTCTTCCCTACCAGCAGGACGCATGACTGTAGCACCCGCGGCCATGTTGGATGCAGCACTGTACCCCCCGTGCTGGTCCCGTTCCACAGCAGAAGCGGGATCTGGCAGGGTGGGGGGCCCAGCAGCCTGAACCAACTTTTCAGGTAGCCCAGACTGCTGGATAGGAGAGAAAACAAACTTCACTTGCTTCCCAGCCTTTTTCTTCTTCTTTTTCTTCCTTTTATTCTCCTCAGGGCCCAGGTCCTGGCCAAAACTGAAATTTTCAAAACGGGTGGGTGACTCCTGCATCACTATGGCCCGCAGGAGCCCCCCACCGACCGGGCTGCTGTCACCGCCATCACTGCTGTCACTTTCCTCTGAGGTGGTTGGTAAGGCGACTTGGGCAGGGTTAATATATTCTGCACTTGGGGTGACAGAGGTCTTAGGGGTACATGGGGTATCACACACATCCCCCTCACTCTCATCACCCTCACTGCCGCCATCTCCCTCACCACCTTCCTCCATCTTCTCCTCTGTATCAAACAGGCATTCTTCCTCCCCCTGACTATCCTCTTCCTCCTTCACAGGGGTCTTCATGATTTTATAGCGGTCGTCATTTTTTAACTTTTCCTTAAATATACCCGCTCCCTCTACGATCTGCATTCGGGCTCTCACCACCTCCTGCTCCTCTGCCTTCAGTTCACACACCCTGGCAGCGAACTTAGCCCTCATGGCCTTGGCAGAGTTATCTGTCTGGTAGCGAGCAAACTTCAGATCTTCCCTTAACACCTTCAGCTTCTTTCCCAGCTGCTCATATTCCACCAGCTTTGCCTGCATGCGGGATCCAAAGGTGGCAAGCGACTCCCTGGGTCCCTTCACCCCCCATTGCTGGGGTTCCATAACAACAGTCCCTGAAGACATAACTGTAATTTTCTTACCGGACGCCTTGCGGTTTCCAGCGACGGACGGGGGAGTGGGCTCCACATTTCTGCGGAGCCTGCTGGATCTTCTCACCCCGTCCTGAGAATCGGCCGTAGCTCTCTCACTCCCACCCCCCTCCGGCCTAGTTCGAGGGGTGGAAGTCTGGGGCTCCATAGCAGGAGGTTCTCCCAAGGAGGCTGCCACCCTCCTGGGAAAAAGGCTGTAGGAAAATCTGCTTCAATCCCCTCTCTCTGGAAAGCCCTGGAAATCAGACACACCCAACAGCTGCTGTGTTCCACAGGAAGTGTTCTCTGCTGACACCTCTGTCCGTGTCAGGAACTGTGCAGAGCAGGAGAAAATCCTAATAGCAAACCTGTGCTGCTCTGGGCAGTTCCTGACACGGACAGAGGTGTCAGCAGAGAGAACTGTGGACAAGACAAAAAAGACATTCAAAAAGCAAAGAATTTCCTTTGTAGCATACAGCTGCTAATAAGTACTGAAAGGATACATTTTTTTTTATAGAAGTAATTTACAAATCTGTTTAACTTTCTGGCACCAATTCCCTTTAACTGGTTGGTGATGTCTAATAAAGGGGTACTCCGGTGGAAAAATATATATATATATATATATATTTTTTTTAAATCAACTGGTGCAAGAAAGTTAAACAGATTTGTAAATTACTTCTATTAAACAATTTTAATTCTCCCAGTACTTATTTGCTGCTGAATACTACAGAGGGAATTATTTTATTTTCGGAACACAGAACAGATTTGTAGATTACTTCTTTGCTGACATCATGACCACAGTGCTCTCTGCTGACATCATGATCACAGTGCTCTCTGCTGACATCATGAGCACAGTGCTCTCTGCTGACATCTCTGTCCATTTTAAGAAATGTCCAGAATATGAGAAAATTCCCATAGAAAACATATGCTGCTCTGGTCAGTTCCTAAAATGGACAGAGATGTAAGCAGAGAGCACTGTGCCCGTGATGTAAGCAGAGAGCTCTGTGTTCCAAAAAGAAAAGAGTTTACTTTGTAGTATTTACTCTTCAGCAGCTAATAAGTACTGGAAGTAGGTGATGTCTATTAAAGGGGTACTCCGATGGAAAACATTTTTTTTTTTTAAATCAACTGGTGCCAGAAAGTTGTACAGATTTGTAAATCACTTCTATTTAAAAAATCTTACTCCTTCCAGTACTTATCAGCTGCTGTATGCTCCACAGGAAGTTGTGTAGTTCTTTCCAGGCTGACCATGCCAGAAAGTTATTTAAAAAAAAAAAGTTTTCCACCAGAGTACCCCTTTAAGAAACAATGATGTATTGTACAGAATATCCAAGTACTAAGGCAATTTCTTAGCCACTTCCTTGCTCACAGCGAGCCAGGGGGCTGCAGACGGCTCGGTGGTCCTCCCGAGATTACTCCCGCAGCCTGTAGGCCGACTCTCGCTCTAAATTATCCATATCAAAGTTGACTTACTTTTTTCCCCCAGCTTTCCAGCACTCTAAAGTAGGCCAGCTAGCCTAACATATGTGACGGAGATTAAGTAAACTTCATTTAAGCCCCAAGTGGGTTTCGCAATGTCATTTGTAGAGAACAGCTCTACGTTCAGGTCTAATGGGGGCTTTCTTTAAGGCTTCTATTGAATACATCTTAGCCGAGAAGGGAAAATAAAGGAAGAAGAGTCACCGATTTAAGAGACTTCATCAAATTTAGTGATGCACACGACTCAGCGTGCATTTTCTAAGTGGGTCAGAGAGTACATAAAATTCTATTACATTGTAGATCATATGGAAATAGGGAGCAGACGTGCAGGGAAACAGCCTGTTGGTGGAGCAGACGTGGCTGGATGGGGCTTTCTTCATCATTAGACCTAATAAAATGGAAGAGGTTGTCGCGTCTCATGAGTTGGACGCTTTCCCTTAGTTTTTTATTTATTTATTTTTATCCTGCTTAACAAAGCCGCATCTCAAGGCAGAATGGCGCACGGGGTCTACCCGGGGGGGGAGGGACGCACATCTGCAGCCAGTGTCCTCTATATTTATGTCAGGGAGACGTGGTACAAACAGAATATTTATGGCTGACCTTTTTCAAGTACTAATTTTACATTTAATAAGACTCAGGGAGCGACTTTCGCGGGCGGACGAGCCGCCTGACATAAACCTCCTTGTAATAATTACACGAAAAAAAAAAAAAAACAAGCAGGATAATACAAGCGAAAAGCGGCAACCGTGGGGCTAAGTCGGCCTCTATTTTCTAATAGAGTAAAAGGCTCCCTGCAAATACGATGGCGAGGCTTAAATCTCGCCGTAACTCGTCTCTCTATAATGAACAGAAACATAGACAAGATTAAAAGTCCCACTAATCCCCTTTAAATTGTGACTTTTCCTCTCAAATTAATAATTTTCCTCATTTGATATATGGAAAAATGGAGGCATAAAAAGAAATATAATTCTGTGTATCAACGCAGATTAGATTAAAAAGCATAAAACTAAATTAGAAAATACTTATCTGCCGTCCTCCCCGCGACATTCTGATACAAATGAGATTAACTCTTGCACTGCCAAGGAGCAAGGAAGAGTATGAGGAGGGGCTCGGGGGGCGAAGGGAATAACGTTGGATGTCTGGACGGGAGTAATTAATGTGTGTTGTTATTTTTATTATTATTACAATATCACTTATGATCACTTGTTTTATTTTGATTTAGGAAAAATGTTTTAATGTGAAGCTCAAAGCTAAAAATTACAGCAGAGTCAAATGATGGATGAGAAGAGAATGGCCCAGGATTCGGGGTCGGGAACTAGAATTATAAAGTGCGAAACATCAGGTCAATGACTGCGAGACAATATTATGTGGCGAGTCTGTGGAGAGACAGGAAGACAGAAGGGCTGTGACCCTCATAAGTATTTAAAGGGAATCTGTCAGGTCTCTATCTGGGGGCAGAATATGATGGCGGAGAAGATGAGCTCAGGGGGAGAGTGTTCTATTGTTTCAGGATTTTCATATCAAAAGCTGTTTAACTGCTGAATAGACTCATATAGAAAGATGTGAGTCCAGGACCCCCACTTACTCATATAGAAAGCCTGTGAGTCCAGGACCCCCCATCTCGTATAGAAAGCCTGTGAGTCCAGGACCCCCCATCTCGTATAGAAAGCCTGTGAGTCCAGGACCCCCCCCCCCCTACTCGTATAGAAAGCCTGTGAGTCCAGGATCCCCACCCCTACTCGTATTGAAAGCCTGTGAGTCCAGGACACCCCCCTACTCGTATAGAAAGCCTGTGAGTCCAGGATCCCCACCCCTACTCGTATTGAAAGCCTGTGAGTCCAGGACACCCCCCTACTCGTATAGAAAGCCTGTGAGTCCAGGACCCCCCCCCCCTGCTTGTATAGAAATCATGTGAGTCCAGGACACCCCCACCCCTACTCGTATAGAAAGCCTGTGAGTCCAGGACCCCCACCTACTCGTATAGAAAGCCTTCGAGTCCAGAACCGCCCCTACTCGTATAGAAAGCCTGTGAGTCCAGGACCCCCACCTACTCGTATAGAAAGCCTGTGAGTCCAGGACCCCTCCCCCCCCTGATTGTATAGAAATCATGTGAGTCCAGGACACCCCCACCCCTACTCGTATAGAAAGCCTGTGAGTCCAGGACCCCCACCTACTCGTATAGAAAGCCTGTGAGTCCAGGACCCCCACCTACTCATATAGAAAGCCTGTGAGTTCGGGACCCCCACCTACTCGTATAGAAAGCCTGTGAGTCCAGGACCCCCTACTACTCATATAGAAAGCCTATAAGTCCAGGACCCGTCCCCCACCTACTTTTATAGATCCCTCCACTCATAGAAAAAGCCTGTAAGTCCTGCTTCCTCTCCTATCATAGAGCAAACCTGTGACTCTCTTGTCTTCTTCCCACTCATATAAAAAGCCTGTGAGTCCTTGATCCTCCCACCACTCATGGAAGGTTATTTTACCATCCTAAACTGCCATCATAATCTCAAAATAATGGTAGGTCATGGTAGGTCAAGGTTGGAGTCTGGTGGGAAGGTGTCTGGAGGCTTGGGGCAGAAGTTTGGTAGGTCAAGGTTGGATTTTGGTTTGCCATGATTGGAATCTGGTGGGAAGGTGTCTGGAGGATGAGGGTTGAAGTTTGGTGCATTTGAGATGTTGGGATCTGGAGGATCGGGGTCAGAGTTGAAATTTAAGATGGTCTTTATTTGCAGAAAACTCTATCTCAATAAAGACTTTAAGAAACTTTTTAAGCCTTGCTGGAGTAAGACATGAATCTTGGCGAAGAAACCTACAGAACCTGAAAAGCCACAATTCATGGAAACTGTTAAATAGAATCTTTCTTGAAAAAGATATTTCATAGAAAATGTTATATGCCACCGTATTCCAGCCATCGATTTCCTTTCAGAATTGGTCATAAAAGCTTCCGGGTGCGGCAGCGTATATATGTTCAAAATTGTATTGTGCTTCAATTGAAGCCAACCTGCGCGTGTAATGAGAACGCGGTCATGCTGCTGAATTATAGGTCTGCCAATGTCTTATCACAGCACCAGAATCAATATTGGCAAAGGTGACATATATAATGTATTTATTCTTCTTACAAAAGGAGATTAGCAGCTCCAGAGTAAAAATAAAGCTGATTTCAAAAGATTGTGGATTCCTTGTTGATAGAAAAGCTGCCAAGAAGAATTAGAATGAGCCAGCTCTGGGCCGCGTTGGTTTTGGTTGACAAATGAGAGTATTTTACACCGGCCGAGCAAGGAAAACATTAAACTTTAGCCTGACCTTGACTAATAACCCCGGATTCTAAGACTTCCATTGGGTTTGTTATAAGAAATACCACAATATGTTGGTTCACATAGAAAGCAGGAAAAATGGGCAAGTGTAAGTATCTGACTGTGACAGAGGACCGAATCAGGGTATTCCTGGTATATGGAGGTTAGTACCTACCAAAGGTAGTCCAAGGAAGGACAACTGATCACCGGGACAGGGTCATGAGGGCACAAGGGTCATTGATGTGTATATGGAGCATGGAGTAATGGAAGCAGAAGCCTGGTCTAATGGATGACGTTCTCCATCATGTGGACGGCCCGGTGTCACTTACCTAGATGGCACCAGGATACATTATGGGAAGAATAAAAGCTGGTAGGGAATTGCTCTGCTGGAGACCATGTGTCCTGGCTTCATGTAGATGTGACTGTGACATGTACCACCTACCTAACCATTGTACAGACCAAGTCACCCCCCTAATAGTAGCCAGACCCCAGGGGTCAATTCCTGGGAAAAAAGGTGCAGGAACTCACCCAAGATTTCCACTCAAAGTCTGGTCCTGCAGAACTCCTTCCTGCTGTGGAAAAAGTGCAAGAACTCAGTTCTCACGCGTTCCTGCAGGACTTGAGCCTTGCCGGACCCCCTTATGGTAGTGGCCTATATCAACAGGATAATGCCCCCCAGGCCACACTGCAGATATTGTTCAGGAATGAGGAACATGACAGAGATGAAGGTGATGGCCTCCAGATTCCCCAGATAATCTGTGGGATCTGCTGGAGAAACAAGACCCCTCCATGGAGGCCGCACCTCACACCTTATAGGATCTGATACCACAGGACACAGCACAAGGATATGGGGTCCGCACCTCACACCTTATAGGATCTGATACCACAGGACACAGCACAGGAATATGGGGTCCGCACCTTATAGGATCTGATACCACAGGACACAGCACAGGAATATGGGGTCCGCACCTTATAGGATCTGATACCACAGGACACAGCACAGGGATATGGGGTCCACACCTTACACCTTATAGGATCTGATACCGCAGGACACAGCACAAGGATATGGGGTCCGCATCTCACACCTTATAGGATCTGATACCACAGGACACAGCACAGGAATATGGGGTCCGCACCTTATAGGATCTGATACCACAGGACACAGCACAGGGATATGGGGTCCGCAGCTCACACCTTATAGGATCTGATACCACAGGACACAGCACAAGGATATGGGGTTCGCACCTCACACCTTATAGGATCTGATACCACAGGACACAGCACAGGGATATGGGGTCCGCACCTTACACCTTATAGGATCTGATACCACAGGACACAGCACAAGGATATGGGGTCCGCATCTCACACCTTATAGGATCTGATACCACAGGACACAGCACAGGAATATGGGGTCCGCACCTTATAGGATCTGATACCACAGGACACAGCACAGGGATATGGGGTCCGCACCTCACACCTTATAGGATCTGATACCACAGGACACAGTACAGGGATATGGGGTCCGCACCTCACACCTTATAGGATCTGATACCACAGGACACAGCACAGGGATATGGGGTCCGCACCTCACACCTTATAGGATCTGATACCACAGGACACAGTACAGGGATATGGGGTCCACACCTCACACCTTATAGGATCTGATACCACAGGACACAGTACAAGGATATGGGGTCCGCACCTTATAGGATCTGATACCACAGGAAACAGCACAAGGATATGGGGTCCGCACCTCACACCTTATAGGATCTGATACCACAGGACACAGCACAAGGATATGGGGTCCGCACCTCACACCTTATAGGATCTGATACCACAGGACACAGCACAAGGATATGGGGTCTGCATCTCACACCTTATAGGATCTGATACCACAGGACACAGCACAGGAATATGGGGTCCGCACCTTATAGGATCTGATACCACAGGACACAGCACAAGGATATGGGGTCCGCACCTCACACCTTATAGGATCTGATACCACAGGACACAGCACAGGGATATGGGGTCCGCACCTCACACCTTATAGGATCTGATACCACAGGACACAGCGCAGGGATATGGGGTCCGCACCTTACACCTTATAGGATCTGATACCACAGGACACAGCACAGGGATATGGGGTCCGCACATCACACCTTATAGGATCTGATACCACAGGACACAGCACAAGGATATGGGGTCCACACCTCACACTTTATAGGATCTGATACCACAGGACACAGCGCAGGGATATGGGGTCCGCACCTCACACCTTATAGGATCTGATACCACAGGACACAGCACAGGGATATGGGGTCTGCACCTCACACCTTATAGGATCTGATACCACAGGACACAGCACAAGGATATGGGGTCCGCACCTCACACCTTATAGGATCTGATACCACAGGACACAGCACAGGAATATGGGGTCCGCACCTTATAGGATCTGATACCACAGGACACAGCACAGGGATATGGGGTCCGCACCTTATAGGATCTGATACCACAGGACACAGCACAGGGATATGGGGTCCGCACCTTATAGGATCTGATACCACAGGACACAGCACAGGGATATGGGGTCCGCACCTTATAGGATCTGATACCACAGGACACAGCACAGGGATATGGGGTCCGCACCTCACACCTTATAGGATCTGATACCACAGGACACAGCACAGGAATATGGGGTCCGCACCTCACACCTTATAGGATCTGATACCACAGGACACAGCGCAGGGATATGGGGTCCGGGCCTTGAGGTATCAGAGAACCAGGGGGACCAATACAGTATATATTGGGATATATTATATTAAATTTAATATAAAATAATAGAAATGAGTTGGCAATAATACAGTAATAGTTTACTAAAACCCAGCATTTTCCTAAATAAGTTACTACAATTAGGTTTTACCCTCACATGGCAGAATGTCTTCTACTGAATGGGGTTTGCAGAAATCCATACGCCATTGCCACCAAAAGATATTACAGCAAGAAGAATAGAACTGATTTTAAGTCACAGAAGTTCTTGCAGCCAATCTGCCGCTTCTGTATCTACTCTTATAGGAAGAAAATTGGAATGTGCTCTATCAATGGAAGATCCAAAATAGGAATGGTACAGGGTGTCCCGGTGCTTACCGCCGCCATCTATTCAAAAGTCTTCAGGATATAAAAGAAGCAGCTGCATAAGAAACATATTAATTTCAAAGGATTTTTCTCCCCTTTCCTCCGCTATGTATTTAATGCACAATACTTCACTGTTCTGCTCAACTATCTCCCGTCTCCTTTGCTCCCAATAGGATTTCTCTCCATGCAGCTCATGTAGAAGAATGTCACAGGTGTGCCGGCTGCCTACAAGCCCGAAATAACTAATTATTCTGTTCTGCCACGGAACGCGGCCCCTGCGCTTTACAAATAACTTTCAACATCCTAGATACTTGTGGCACATATCATCAGCCTGTGGGGAAAGGAACATGGGAGACCGAAAAATGTCTGACTGCTCGGCAGTAACCAGAATATTCCAACACAATCGCCAGCTATAAAAATAGATCCAAATAAATTAAGAAGAAAGAAAGTAAACTAAATAAAATAAAGAAATAAACAAATACATTAATGAAATAAATAAATTAAACAGAATATCCCAACACAATTCACCAGCTAAAAAAATAGATCCAATAACTAAATAAATAAATAAACAAACAAAACTAATGAAATAAATAAACAGATAAATAAATAAACAAAATATTCCAGCTATAAAAAAGATAAAAATAAATAATAATAATAATAATAAAATAAACAAATACATTTATGAAATAAATAAACAGAATATATCATCACAATCACCATCTATAAAAATAAATCCAATAACTAAATAAATAAATAAATAAACAAAAACAAAAAAAAACTAATGAAAGAAATAAACAGTTAAATAAATAAACAGAATCAAAGGCGTAGCTTGTAGCTTCTGGGCCCCGATGCAAAATCTGCACCAGGCCCCATATGCCAATTATTATACTGGTCTTTTATGGGGAAGATGTGCTTTGGGGCCCCCTTAGGAACCGGGGCCCCTGCTACCTTTACAGCTACGCCCCTGAACAGAATATTCCACCACAATCACCAGCTATAAAAATAGATCCAATAACAAAAAATAAATAAATAAATAAATAAAAAATATATAAACAAATAAATTAATGAAAGAAATAAACAGATTAATAAAATAAATAAATAAAATAATTAATTAATTAATTATTATAAAGCAAATACATAAATGAAATAAAAAAATAATAATAAACAGACTATTCCAACACAATCATCAGCTATAAAAATAGATAAATAAATAAATGAATAAATAATAAAATAAATAAACAAATACATTAATAAAATAAATAAACTGAATATTCCAGCGCAATCACCAGCTATAAAAATAGATCCAATAAAAAAAATTTAAAAAATAAGTATATAAACTTAAAGTATATATAAAGTAAATTAATGAAATAAATAAACAGATTAATAAAATAAATAATTAATTATTAAATAAATAAAGTAAATACATAAATGAAATAAAAATAAATAAATAAAATAAACAGACTATTCCAATACAATCACCAGCTATAAAAATAGATAAATAAATAAATGAATAAATAAATAATAAAATAAATAAACAAATACATTAATAAAATAAATAAACTGAATATTCCAGCGCAATCACCAGCTATAAAAATAGATCCAATAAAAATTTTAAAAAAGTATATAAACTTTAAGTATATATAAAGTAAATTAATTAAATAAATAAACAGATTAATAAAATAAATAATTATTAAATAAATAAATAAAGTAAATACATAAATGAAATAAAAATAAATAAATAAAATAAACAGACTATTCCAATACAATCACCAGCTATAAAGATAGATAAATAAATAAATGAATGAATTAATAAATAACAAAATAAACAACTAAATACATTGCAACAATTTAAACATAAACAAAATTTATAGACGCAGCTTCAACTTTACTTCAAAAGGAACTTCCCATTAATATCATCAGATACTTTGCAGCCTCTCAGTTAATGTAGCATTGCAGAATGGGAATTGCCGGGTAGCATGGACTAAAAATAACTAAAAAAAATATTTTCGAGCCTGCTTGTCTTTTTCTTTGAGAAGAGCTGGAATAAGAGTCGCAAGACATTAGCCCTGATTTTGCTGAAGTCTGGCATTTACTTCTTTATTAAAATTTCCTTCACTTCATGAAACTCCATCAAACTTTATAGTAACCCCTTCCTGACTGCTCCTTGTTGGCTAAAACTGGTTCAAAAGAGACGAAGATCCGGCCAAAATGATATGAAATGTTTTCGTATCCGGTATGTATATATATATATATATATATATATATATATATATATATATATATCTATGAATCAGAAGGCTGGATTGTGAGCCGCTCACCTTGTGCACGCCTACCTCACCACCTGTGCCGCGGACCGGCCGGTACCGCCTTCGGCTGCTCGCTTAGTGAAGAAAGAACAAGGTCCGACACTAGATTGGTTGCAGGTAAAAACTTCTTATATCTTTATTTGAAGATTCTGCAGTACAAGGCTGGAAGTCTGACGCGTTTCGCTATAGAGCTTAATTGTAGACTCTAATCTAATCGGGAGTCAACGATTAAGCTCTATAGCGAAACGCGTCAGGCTTCCAGCCTTGTACTGCAGAATCTTCAAATAAAGATATAAGAAGTTTTTACCTGCAACCAATCTAGTGCCGGACCTTGTTCTTTCTTCAATATATATATATATATATATGTTAGACATTACTCAGTAAGATAAAAGGGGCAACGGCTCTAATTCCACTTTTTGCACCAAAAATTGGACCAACAAATTAGATTTAAATGGGCACTGCCACTTTAAGAAACTTTTGTTGGTCGAGGTCTTAGGGCTTAGCGCCCTCTTCTCCCAGCTAGTTCTAGCTATCGGTCGCCATCTGCACACTCAGATTTGGGTCACTTTTTACACTGTCCAAATCAATTCAGAATTAATCAGATTAATTCCAAGTGCAACTCTTTTTGACAGGAGTCCCCGCTCCTAAACCTCCAAATGCCTTGAACAAAAGTCCTGGTTTGTGTGTAGAGTGCTACTTTAGAATCACCACAGTCCGATGTCCTGTAGATCCATATTTTCCATTAAACTAATGGTAAGTGCACACATAAATCATACGACAACACGTTTCGGTGCCTAACTTAGCACCTTCCTTGGGTCCAAAATATACACCTCATAGGAATGAGCTGAAGGTGTCATCAATGGATAGCGTGCTGGAAGAGATGTTTGGTTAAGTATTCTTAGCATCAGGGGTCAAGTTTTGGGGAAAAAAGATTTCCATTCAAGGGCTGGTTCTGCTAATGGGAACGCATGGGAATGGAGTTCCTGCACTTTTTCAACAGCAGGAACACCGTTCCCATTAAATGGAGTCCTGTAGGACCAGTCCTTGAGTGGAAATCTTGGGTCAGTCCCCATAATTTTTTTTTATTTTTCCCAGGACTTGAACCCTGCCTAACTGGGTATGTATTTTGGACCTGAGGAAGGTGCGGAAACACGTCGGAAGGCAAAATAAATCAAAGGTTAATTTGAAGCAAATCTTCCTTCTAAAATTTCTTGAATGTATTAGAAGTATTAGATCCGGGCCATATAAAAAATAAATAAATATAATAAATATTTTAAATTGGGAAATGTGAGAGTAATACTGAGGTTAAAAAAAATTATTATATATATATATATTTTTATTATTTTTTTTTTACAATTTTATGCAACTTTTCTAACTTGCCTCATGTTCCCGGATTACAGCTGATGTCAATGACAATATAATGGATGAACAGAAAGGTAATTTGTTTGAGGTCAGAACTTAACCCACCCAAACAATAAGGAAAGACATCTCAAGGGTATCTAAATTCAGGAGCCAAAGGCCATCAATATGGCTGGGGCCGGAAGGCGCCGACACCATGAAAAGAATAACAAATGCCAGGTTAATGTACCTGTCATACGTGTGGGAAACACCTGGTAAAACCTGATCGACTACTGTGCAACGGTCATGACTATACCCAGTATAATAGCTCGGGATATAGACTCAGGGTCAGAGGTGAAAGGTTAAGGTCATCTATTGTACACGGTGCTAATACTTTTACAACATCCACCCTGGAGATACTCTTGCACCATTGCTAAGTTGAAACAAAAGACAGACAGCGCTCCATAGTGTGATACCATTGTTGCACAAAGGGTAACTCAGGTGGAAAACACGGTTACCGCAATGGGTTACACTTAACCAAGTGAAACAATGGATCAAGACGTAGAACAATAAAGATGATTTGTCAGCAGCCACTCCACGTCTCGTCAGGTACAAATATAACAAAAACAGAACTCCAAGGTGTGGACGGGATACAAAGGCGCTCGACAGCCAGGTAGTAGGACCAAACGTTTATTCACCCATAATGCAACGCGTTTCACAGCACAGCTGCTTCATCAGGCCTGCCTGATGAAGCAGCTGTGCTGTGAAACGCGTTGCATTATGGGTGAATAAACATTTGGTCCTACTACCTGGCTGTCGAGCGCCTTTGTATCCCTTCCACACCTTGGAGTTGTGTTTTTGTTATATTTGTACCATTACTAAGTTAGCCTTGACCTCGTAGTGTCACATACCCTAAATGTTCCAACAACAGACAAGATATGGGATACAGTCTCTTTGTTTCCCATTACACAAAGAAGATATTAAGATAATAACCACACATAAAAGAATATTGGATTTATTAGTTTTATAGAATGTATTAGGTATTTATTTAGTTATGTTTTGAAGTTTATTACTTACATATTTAGTGATTTTATTTGCTTATTTTTGCCTACTAAACTATTTTCTGTTTATTAATTTTTGTAGTATTTTTTTTTTGTATAACTGTTTATTTATTAGTTTTCCAAAAATAAAATAACATTCACATTTTCACATAAATGCAATATAATAAAGAAAATGAAAAAAGAAATAAAAACAAAACAAAAATATAGAAGGCATACAAAAGTAAATCAGTGATCCCAATACATCGCTATACAGGAAGGAGAAATAAATTATAAATCATGTGTCCCTAACTAGTCTTAATAGAGTTATTTTTAGAACTTTTGGGGGGAAAATGATCAACGCTTACACCAGAAAACTGGCACCGCAAAGTTGCAAAGTTTTGCACAACGATCTATTTTTTTATTCTATTTTTTTTCTGGCAAAGTCACAAATTTTAGAACAAAATGGGTTTTTGTGACTTTTTTATGCTAGAAAGCTGGCATGCAAGCCTCCCGTTATGTATTGATATTTATGTTGTTATTACTTATTATTGCCTATTAAAAATATTTTAATTTGTTTTGTTTTATATGTTTTTAATGTTTTTGACTTTTTTGTGTATTTACAAATTTTATTTATTTATTTTTTGTCTACCAAACTGTTTTAACTTTTTTTTTTTTTTCTTTTTCTAGCAATTTTCATGTTTGAGGCCGTATTGGTATATTTATTGATTTTATTAACTGATTTTTTTCTCCTTGCATTAGTATTCTAACGTTATTGTTTTCAACTTTTTTTAATTTATTTATATGAACTGGTTTTATTGACTTATTTTTGAATATAAAATTATGTTTCTTTTTTATTGTTTTGCGCTATTCATGCTAAATATTTTGAATTAAATTGTTCATGAGAAACTTCTCTCTCCCCATCTCTTACGCCAGAAGGCTGCCTATAGCTCCTCGGCTCTATTTATTACTGTCTAGGCTGTAGATATTCTATTTATGAGATGATAAATTAAAGCTGGAAATAGTCGTCTACTTTTGGATTCGGTAAGTGGGACAATTTGAGTATCAAAGTCTTTACATAGTAGATATTGAGCACAACCTGCACCAGGGCTTCATATAAGCTGCATAGTGTGTCTAAAAACCATATTTGATAAATTCAAGGGGAAATGTAATAGAGGGAAAGAATTCCACATGTACAAAGTGTACCACTAAATCAGTTTTGGTTGTATTAATGAATTATTTGTGTTGGGGCGAACAATGTATTTTTAACCTACAGTAGATCAATCACTCGAGTGGAAAGACATCTGGGTCTGACTCATTCAGCAATGTAAAACAATTTGTGCGGTGACGTAGCAGAGCTTTAAATGCTAATTTGTGGCAAAAATATCGACTTCCAGTCTGAGAGAAACAACCGACACCATAAATCAAAGTGAAAAGAGTATGGGGAAAAGGAAACGCTGATACATATGTATCACATGGTATGAAACGGACCGTTCCTCATTCTCGCCTGTAAAGGGATTGATTGGGGTAACTGGAGTATAGAGGAGATTTGTTGTTAAAGCAATTCTCTAGTGATCAGCGACCTGTGACAATTCCAAATCACAACCCCTAACATGTCCGGATAGGGGATCTCACCACTTCACATTGAGTGGACCACAAAGACAAGCCATGCATGGTCCAGTTGTGATTGCTAATAATATATCGTAGAATCTCAGATCATCCTGATCGGTGCTAATCAATCAAGTCAATGGCAAAGTCTCACTGGCAGACCATAGTAATCCCCAACATTTTCATTACAAGTTTCAACTTCTATTCCAATCATCCAATCCAACAATGAAGACCAATAACAAATGCTTACATAAGAAGGTAGATACATCAGACGGTAGATACCTCAGAAGGTAGATACATCAGAAGGTAGGTACATCAGAAGGTAGATACATAAAAAGGTAGATACATCAAAAGGTAGATACCTCAGAAGGTAGATACATCAGAAGGTAGATACCTCAGAAGGTAGATACATCAGAAGGTAGATACCTCAGAAGGTAGATATATCAGAAGGTAGATACATCAGAAGGTAGATACCTCAGAAGGTAGATACATCAGAAGTTAGATACATCAGAAGGTAGATACCTTACAAGGTAGATACATCAGAAGGTAGATACATCAAAAGGTAGATACATCAGAAAGTAGATACATCAGAAGATAGATACATCAGAAGGTAGATACCTCAGAAGGTAGATACCTCAGAAGGTAGATACATCAGAAGGTAGATATCTTACAAGGTAGATACATCAGAAGGTAGATACCTCAGAAGGTAGATACATCAGAAGGTAGATACATCAGAAGGTACAGCAACAGGAGAATGCAGCAGCACACTGCTTTATCCATCAGAAGGTACAGCAACAGGAGAATACAGCAGCACACTGTTTTATCTATATACTCATGTTTCATTTATATCTTTGTGCTAGCAGTGTGCTGCTGTATTCTCCTGTTGCTGTATATTTAGCCCAGCAGCCTGCACCTGCAAGCCAGGCTTTTACAATAGTTTGGATCAATAGTGCTGGCCAATTTATTCTTTGGTTGTATTACATCAGTAGGTAGATACATCAGAAGGTAGATACATCAGAAGGTAGATACATCAGAAGGTAGGTAAATCAGAAGGTAGATACCTCAGAAGGTAGCCTGTCTCTGGGAGGAGGTCATAAAACAAACATAAGGAAACGTATAGGTCATGCAATGCTCCAAGGGGAAGAAAAGCATGCAATGTGGACGCCTAGTTGAGATTGTTTCTCTGTCACGTCAATGTTCAGTCTTTAATAGAGCCCTTAAAGGGGTACACCACCCCAAGACATCTTATCCCCTTTTCAAAGGATAGGGGATAAGATGTCTCATCGCGGGGGTCCCGCCACTGGGGACCCCTGCGATCTCCCAGCTGCATTCAGCATTCAGGTGCAGTGCCAGAGGCTCGAGACGTCATGGTTGCACCCCGCTCGTGATGTCACTACCACGCCCCCTCAATGCGTGATGGCCGTCACGCCCCCTCCCATAGACTTGGGCATGGGCATGGCCGTGGCGTTAAAAGCGAGGTGTGACCGTGACGTCACGATCCTCCGCCCCACATTACCAGTCATCTGGCACAGAAGGACACCCCGATTGGATAGGTGATAAGATGTCTAGAGGTGGAGTACCCCTTTAAACATGACTAGGAGTTGTCCCCCAAATCACATGGCATATAAAGTTCCTTCATCTTGCTTAGCTGTCTCCCTGTCACACTATCCCCTCAGTTTACACCAATGACAACTTTCTAGCCAATCAACGCAAAGATCTGTACATAGGAAGGGCAAGAGTCTACAGATGGTTGATGGTTCTCTGGCATTGGAGGAGATTCTAGTCAGGATTCTATGCTCTTTAGGTCAAGTGTTGACTTACAGGGAACCTACCTCCACAATATGGCACTTGAGAGCTTCCCTTGTGGAGGAGACTAAAGACGTTGGCTTCCGTCACATTTCCCAATGTTTTTTCCATCACTAGCCACACTCCCTGATAAGTCATCGCAACATAGTAGCATCATTTGCAAGTTTGAAAATTCAACCTAAAAGTCCATCAAGTTCAACCTAAAAAAACTGTCACTAGAGGCTGAACTACTTCCACCCAACTTTATACCACCTGCTATAGCACCTGGCAAAATAGGGTTATATGAATAGCATATACTTGTAAAGTCTTTATTTTATTATAACAACCTTACTTTAAAGGGGTATTCTGGGTTTTTATTTTTATTTGACTATGCTACAGAGGCTGTAATGTTAGTGTAGATCATAATACAGTGTCTGTACCTGTGTTTCATGGTGGTCTCGCAATTCTTCTGTGATTTTTGCCCCAAGGTTTATTTTTAACAAAATTAGTGTTGTATCAGGTTTTCCCATGTGACAGTGCAACCCCAGATATTACATCACTAGTCAGGTTTTCAGAGGGAGCCTGTATTTGCTTCAGTGGGTGGGGCGACTGTTGGGTGGGAGGGAGATCATTCAGTTTTTGCAACAGCTGGAGGCACCCTGGTCAGAAAACACTGGTCTATTGCATTGAAGGGATTGCGGGTGAGTTTCAATGGGTGGAGTGGCTGATGTGTGGGAGCAAGGAAAGTGACCTCACACTTACAAACAAGGAATCATGGGATTTTTAGATTAAGGGAACAAACGCCAACAGGAAATACCCAGTTCACAAAAAGATAGCCACAATGTTATGGGAATCTCACAAAATAGCAATTTAACCCCAAAACAAGCACGGAATCTTCCTAAGCATGTTCATTACTGTCTGGCAGGTAAGTATTAAAATCACCAATTGGTGAATAACACCTTTAAAGATATAATTGAATAAAGCCATAAATCCCCTCCAAAGGCAACAACATCACTTTTACTTCCCCACAGAACATCTGTACAAAAAGAGAAAAGAGTCGTCAATGTTCTGCCACCGAATAAGGAGACAGTGTTCTGATTCTGAACTACAGAGAAAAAAATGTCCATTACTTAACGTCCAGCCATAAATCTTTGGAGAACAGCGGAATCGAAAACTAGAAAGGAAGGTAATTTTATAATTACATTAGCAAAATAGCAGGATTCACAGGACAGATAAATTATTTGACTGGAGAAGAAGAATTCTTGGCAGAAGCCTCGCGTCCCCGGCTGGCAGAGCGTCTCTTTCTCTACCGATTGTCTTTTTGAAGCCGCGCCCGAGCATGCCTAAGTAGGTTTATTTGACAAAAGTATCCAAAAACATTCACTAATTACCCTAAACAACTCAATTCTTAGGGAAGTTTGTCTGGTTGTCACTGAGCGCGCTCAGAAGAACATGGCAGCAGCCGTTTGTCTTTACATCTGGAGGTGAACAATCCCTGAAATTCAGCATTTGGATGTTTGTTGATCGAAGCCGAATGTAGTAATTGCTGATAATTACTAATATATTAAAGGATGGACGTGGTCAGGAAGAATGTACCAGATGGGTGTCCATGGTGAGTCCAAGTAAAAATGCAAAAGGAAGCTAAGAAGAGCGAGATACAGAACTGTACCCCTAAACTGCTACCCAGTGTTCCCACCGGAACATAACTTGTCACATTATGGTCTTGTTACCAGTGGGGACCTCAGGGATCTGTACTGGGACCAATTTTGTGTAATATCTTCTTTAGTTATATTACAGAAGGTCTTGATGGTTTTGGTCTTTTTGCTGATGACACAAAGATATGTAACAGGGTTGATGTTCCTGGAGGATCCGCCAAATGGGAAATGATTTAGGAAAACTAGAAGAATGGTCAGAACTCTGGCAACTGAAATTTAATGTGGATAAGTGCAAGATAATGGACCTGGGGGGTAAAAACCCTCGGGCAGAATATAGAATATTTTACAGAGTCCTGACCTCAGTATCTGAGGAAAGGGATTTAGGAGAAATTATTTCAGAAGACTTAAAGGGGTACTCCGGTGGGAAGAAAAATCTCCAAAAACAAAACAAATAATACATTGCCTCCAATTATTCTATATGTGGCCCCCAGTGGTTGTGATGTTAATTGCAGCCTGTTGAAGGATCTTTTCAGCCTGTTGCAAAAATGAATTGAATGTATATTGTGAGGCATTGAAGCCCTGAATCCTCAAACAAATAAATAAAAATAAATAAAAAAGTTTAAAAAAAAAACTAAATACAAAAATAAATATAAACAAATAAAACGAAATAAATAAACCAATACATAAATACAATTTAAAAAAATAAAAAATATAAAAAATAAATAAATAAATATAAATAAATAAACAAACAAATAAATGAAATAAAGAAAGGATGGATACGTTTGTTGTAAGGTTCAAAAATTATGTTATTTTTATTTTATTTTTTCTAAATATCCAAGACACTGATGTCATCACCAAAAGTCCAGTGATGTAATACTTTCTTGACAATTTGATTGGATGTTTTTTTCGCATCAATCCCCACCCTCCTGAAAATGGCCGCCGACCTACAATTTATCATATATTTTAATGTCATATAATTATAGTATCCGTAACCCTAATTATAGGTGCATCTGTCCTGACATGAACCGGTTATTATTGGTTCATTCCTAAGACAAGAACTTCAATGTGGAGGCGAAAGATTTCCAGTGTGAGCTGCAGTTACCGCGTATACTGTATATATAACAGGAGCGTCTTCCTCATATCGTATGTTACAGCCTCCTCACCATAGATCACTGAAGGATAACAAGGTCTCCGCATCCATTTCTGGAATATCCATGGCGGTGCCCTTTACATTGTAACCACTAATCTGTAAACCACCGGATGAGTCACCGAGTCCTTCATCTTTAACCCTAAGAATATCATCGAGAACAGAAAATGCGCTGACGTCATCGGGAGGGAGGGGGTAGTAGGAAGAGGGAGCAGCAGCGGTGGATGTAACAATCACTTTGGGAAAACATCTAAATTTAATCATTTTGAACAATCCCCACTTCTTCAGACTTGTTGTACTTGGGTTTCTTAGCCTCTGTTCACATCTACATCTTGGCTTGGGTTCATAACAGGAGCCACATGTGCTCCATTGAAGCCCAACTGGCTCCATTGACTTATACTGGGGTCTGCTCGGGTTCCAACGATTGGTTTTCTGCCATTTTAAGGACAAATATCACTTTTCTCAAGTGGGCCGGAAGATGGAAGGTCTACATAAAGCCTCTAGTGACGGGGAACATGCTGTTGGCTTCTACTCCATTGGGTCCATTACAGACAGGGATTGTGATCAGCTCATACACACTTATGTGTTCAATTGTTAAATTTGATTTATTTCTTCCACTCTTGGCCAAATTATCAATAAAAAATCAGAAAAACCTAAAAAGTGTCCCTAGAGGAAAAAAGTCTTCTGCAAAATCAGGATGGTTCTCTGGTGGATCTTTCTAGATCACAAAGCGTTAACTTCTCTAACTGTTATATCAGTGTTTCCCAGCCAGTGTGTCTTCAGCTGTTGGAAAACTACAACTCCCAGCATGCCCGGACAGCCTCCAGCAGTTAGAGGTGAAAAACCCGCCTCAGTGGAGGAAACCTGTAGGGAACCATGGCTGAGGGATTGGCTTTCTCTTAGGCTTAGAGCAGTGTTTTCCAACCAGCGTACCTCCAGCTGTTGCAAAACCACAGCTCATGCTGGGAGTTGTAGTTTTGCAACAGCTGAAGGCACATGGGTTAGGAACACTGCTTTATGTTCTCGGGAGGGGGAAGGGGAAACTGCATCAATGGAGGAAAAGCTCAAGGAAAACATGGCTGAAGGATTGTCATTCCCTTTGGCTTAGAGCAGCGTGAATCCAGCTGTTGCAAAACTAAAACTCCCAGCATGCCCGGACAGCCAAAGGCTGTCCGGGCATGCTGGGAGTTGTAGGTTTGCAACAGCTGGATGCACG
The DNA here is from genome assembly GCF_029499605.1 of Hyla sarda. Taxonomy (NCBI): domain Eukaryota; kingdom Metazoa; phylum Chordata; class Amphibia; order Anura; family Hylidae; genus Hyla; species Hyla sarda. Next base: position 186,917,219 of record NC_079197.1, on the reverse strand, counting down.
CTGGTTGGGATACTTTGTTTTATGTTCTCAGGGGAGAAAAACCCGCGTCAATGGAGGAAACCTCTAGGGAACCATGGCTGAAGTATTGAATTGGTCTTTCCTTGGGTTTAGAGAAGTATTTTCCAACCAGTGTGCCTCCAGCTGTTGCAAAACTACCACTCCCATGCTAGGCATTGTAGTTTTGCAACATACTGGTTAGGAAACATAATAACCGTAATAATTACGGCCATAATTAGAAACTACAAGTAAACTGGTAAGTCTTTTTCTTTTTAATTCAATATAATTCAATAAGGGAATGTAAAACAGACATGTTTTTAGACATAAAACGTGTGACCAAATTATCAATAAAAACAGATGTAAAACAGCTGTTTCGTGCCCCAAAAGACGTGAAACTGCTGTTTCATGCCTCAAAATATACTTAAGAAAACTATGTATAAACATGAGTATTAATGACTTGCTTTACATGTCTACAGTACATAGATAGATGATAGAAATAAATCGGCAACAAAATAGTTTGGACCTAAAACTTATGACCAAATCTCCAATAAAAAAAAAACAGCCGTAAAATGTGTTTTATGCCTGAAAATATACTAAGGAAAATTACGTATCAACACAATTATAAATGACTTTGTTTTCCTAGTCTAGAGTACATAGGTATGTGATAGAAATAAATTCACAAAACTACAATGAGGGAATGTAAAATGGACTTGTTTTTAGACGTAAAACTTGTGACCAAATTATCAACGTAAAACAGCTGTTTCCTGCCCCAAAAGACGTAAAACAGCTGTTTCATGCCTCAAAACTAAACCAGGTATCAAAATGACTATTAATGACTTGTTTTACTTGTCTATATAGATAGATGATAGAAATAAATCTGCAACAAAATAATTACAGTGATATGAGTATTATAACGCGCTAAGGCGATCGTGAGATGGTAACGGCAACATAGACTTGACTACAAAAAAAAAAAAATACACAACAGGACAACAGAAGTTCTTAATTATCCTAATTAACCCGGTCCATAAAACAGATTTGCGATGCTGTCATGACAACATGGACGGCTGCCTCGCTCGCGCGTTCCCTTCACTGTCCGTTCCGATAAATCTCCGTTAATTATCGCCATCACATTCTTGACTTGTGTTATAATAATTAGTGTTACCGCTCAGAAGGTCACACGGAACACTTTATGACTGATAGGAGCGGCTCTCTTCTCTTTTCCTTTAGCGATGATTCATTTCCAAATGACCAAGGAGATACTTTGTATCTGCCGGAGGAAGGACAAGATGGAAGATTTGTGTAGACTTTCTCTGTGATCCCCCCCGTAAAGAGGGACGAGGAGAGGGAGATGATTCCCATGAAATGAGTTTTCGCAATGGTCCAATTAAAACCAAGAAGCGTGACAGCTGTTCGGAAATTTTCAAAGAGCCAGGGTTAGGGGTGGGAGAAGGCTCCGCATATAAAGAAAGAGGCCCTGTCAAGTATTTATAAAATGGTGTCGGCAAAATGAAGAAAATGAAGCGAAGGTAAAGAAAGAAAGCGGGGCCGAGATGAGGCTTTGATTATCTGTTATCACTTCAGTCAAATTAGAAGAGAAAACGTTTCACATTTTGATCAATAATTTATTCTCTACTGTCAAAGACGGAACTTGGTGCTGGGATGTAGCATGAGCTCAGAGTGTTGGTTGTTGGCGCCATCTTGGTCACGGGACCAGTCTAGGTCAACAAACTGAACCTATGGAGTATAAGAGCGGGCTTCAATAGAACAAGAGCATAATTGCAATGGCACTGACCCAACCAAATGACACAACCGGAACGGTGAATAGAAAGTTTTATTTACCAGGAAGCAACGCGTTTCGATCAATAATTAATTCTCTACTGTAAAAGATGGGACCTGGTGCTGGGATGTAGAATGAGCTCAGAGTGTTGGTTGTTGGCGTTATCTTGGTCACAGGACCAGTCTAGGTCAACAAACTTTACCTATGGAGTATAAGAGCAGGCTTCAATAGACCAAAGGCATGATTGCAATGGCGATGATAGGACCAAATGACACAACTGGCATGGTGAATAGAAAGCTTTATTTACCAGGATGCAACGCGTTTCGCTGCGCATGCGCAGCGAAACACGTTGCATCCTGGTAAATAAAACGTTCTATTCACCATTCCGGTTATGTCGTTCGGTCCGGTCAGTGCCATTGCAATCCTTGCAATCCCATTCTTGTTTTACCAATCCTTGCAATTGTGTTTTACCTTACACACCATTGTTGTATAGGTTGCACAACTTACTATGGTAAGCGGGAGAACGTTATTAATTTTCCTGCTTACCGGTATCTTGGTTTTATTGCACTACAGAGCGTTGTCCTTGCTTTTTTCCTATGTAATAGATTAGTTTATTTGAATTACTTTTCTAACAAAGCGTGCTGCGTTCCCCTATTCAGAAACCATGGACGCCGGATGTTGCACAACTGATGACTGAGATTTAGGCTGGGTTCACGTACGCCGGACAGAAGCGAATCCAGCCTTAGTAGAACAGGTAACACTAGAGAGTGTAGATAGTCTGTGTTCTGCTGGGAGCGCAAGAGACATTGCAGAAGATTAGTGATGAGCGGCATTGTCCATATTCGAGATTGCGATATTTCGCAAATATATGGATGAATATTCGTCCCATATTTGCGAAATTCGTTATGTTCCTTCTTTTTTTTTTTTCATGTGAAAATTTGTAGGGAAATTTGCATAGTGAGTGCACATGCGCGATTATATCTTTCACATAAAGAAAGGGAGGGCTCAGTGTCCTCTGACTGGAAGTGCCGATTTGCATATTCGCATACATTCACATATTTGCAAAAAAAAAAAAAAATATTCATCATTACGAATAAATATATATATATATATATATATATATATATCACTATATTCAAAATATTCGCAAAATCGCAAAGTGCAGATATTCGCAGTAAAAAATAGCATTTCAAATATTCAAGCTCAAAACTACAGAAGATGAGGAAAGTAAGATATATGAGCATTTAAAGGGGTTATCCACAAAAAAAACTTTATATAATATATATATATATATATATATATATATATATATATATATATATATATATATATATATATATCAACTGGCTCCAGAAAGTTAAACAGATTTGTAAATTACTTCTATAAAAAAATTGTAATCCTTTCAGTACTTATAAGCTGCTGAAGTTGAGTTGTTCTTTTCTTTCTAAGTGCTCTCTGATGACACGTGTCTCGGGAACCGCCCAGTTTAGAAGCAAATTCCATAGCAAACCTCTTCTGCTCTGTGCAGTTCCCGAGACAAGCAGAGATGTCAGCAAAGAGCACTGCCAGCAGACAGAAAACTCAACTTCAGCAGCTGATAATTATTGAAAGGATTAAGATTTTTTTATTGAAGTAATTTACAAATTTGTTTAACTTTCTGGAGCCAGTTGATATAATTAAAAAAAGTGTTTTTTTCCTGGAATACCCCTTTAAGATGTTCCCAATCTCTTTGATGATGGTTGGAGAAGTATCTATCTGGGGATCATCAACATCAATGAGACCATTGATGGTAATGATGCTTTGTCATGAATGTCCAGTTCATGAAGACTCTACGAATTCACTGACACATCCAAAGCCCCATTGTATCTGAGAATCCAAGTGACAAGACTCTCCATGGGCACCCGATGCGTTACCATTAAGGCTCCTTTGTCTTCGGAATGGGTGGGCGCCCCAGTCTACAGATACTCATGGCTGCCGGGTGTAGATAGTAGGCGCTTTTCTCCGAGCACAAAGTCACTTTCTCCTGCCATTGACTTTACTCATAAAACTCATGACTAATCCTAACAAAAGAAACTGAAGTGAATTTAAAGGAACCTATTTGTGAACTGATAGAATTGCAAGCTCCCAGGACAATGCGGTCCCTGTGTCTGCTCTAATTCCCTCTTATGAACTCATTAATTATTGATTATTTTTTTACTTTCTGCTGCTTTTAGTAACATACGGCGCCGGGGCCCGCCATAACCCTCCCAACAAATGTATGTAATTTAAGTCTACATAAAGCCCCATTCACTCACCCGGGTTTGGATGTAAAAGGAAAATACAATGAGTTCTCACAGGACAAATGTAACAAGTAACCTGATACGTTGTGATGTGATTACATGACGATTAAATATCCTCCTGAAAGGAAACTCAATACTGTGCAGGTATAAAAGGGGAACTTAACAACTTACAGCTGGGGAAATGGACGGGCTCCGGTGCTAAGAAATTAATTTTATTCTGAATGGGCTGATAAGGAACGGTCTCTGGGCTCTCCGGTAATAGAATATGTTTGGATACAAAATAAGAATCAAATACGCTGAACCCGAGAGAACTAATCACATTCAGCACATTATGTAATGAGCCTTAATGAAAACAGGGACCAGACCTGATGGAGGGAAATTAAATGGTTAATAAATTGGCCAATATGTTAATTTACTTCCAATTAAAAGAAAAAGAAGAACACGGACTGTTAGTAAAATGGATGCCGATGATTGTAGAGGACATAAGACGACCGCCAATATACACATCCTGTAGTTGAGGTGTGGCCCCTCGGTGTTAGGGGCAAGGGGAGGGGGTGGTCCCTGCATGCTAGAAGTCAAGGAAGAGGAGTGGTCCCCTTTACATCCCTGGGGGTGGGCTCTAAGAGTCCGTGTAGAGGAGTGTCCCTCTGTGTGTCTGGAAGGGGATGACAACTGGACGCTGAGAGTTAGAGGTGGCTCCAGGGTTCTAAGAGTCCGGGTAGAGGAGTGTCCCTCTGTGCGTCTGGAAGGGGATGACAACTGGACGTTGAGAGTTAGGGGTGGCCCCAGGGTTCTAAGAGTCCGGGTAGAGGAGTGTCCCTCTGTGCGTCTGGAAGGGGATGACAACTAGACACTAAGAGTTAGAGGTGGCCCCTGGGTTCTAAGAGTCCGGGTAGAGGAGTGTCCCTCTGTGTGTCTGGAAGGGGATGACAACTGGACGCTGAGAGTAAGGGGTGGCCCCTGGGTTCTAGAAGTCTGGGGTGGGAATTGACCCACGATGTGCCGGGGAAGGGTTGGCCCCTGTGTGCTTGGAAGGGGTTGGCAACTGAGTGCTAAAAGTTGGGGGTGACCCCTGGGTTCTAAGAGTCAGGGGAGGTAAGGGCCCAGGAGGGGTTGGCTCGTGGGAGCCAAGAGTTAGAGAAAGGCCCTGGATTCTAGAAATATGCAGTAGAAAGTAACCCCCTGGAGGCCTAGGAGGGGGTTGGCCCCTGGATCCTAAAAGACAGGGGCAGGGCTGGTTCAAGGATTTTTGCCACCCTAGGCAAAAGCTAATTTTGCTCCTCCCATTGGCCTGGCCTTTGACACGCCCCATGCTGGCTGAGGGAGTGGTTCGGATGCTGGTTGTAACTTTCTTGCGGCAGGCAACACAGCGCCTCCCCTCCCTCCCCACCAATCAAGAGGGAGCTCCAGGCGGCTGCCTATTTTGCCTATAAGCAGAGCCGGCCCTGGCCAGGGGTAGAAAGGGAGGTGGGGTACGGGTGCTGGGGAAAATGCAACAAACTGTGCAGCCCTGGTAAGGAAATATAGTTGCAGAACAAGGAAAAAACTAAATTGTTCCCCAAGATGAAGGAATATCAAAGTGTCACATGTCTATCCTATGTATATTGTATCAGCTGAGTGGTATATATCTATCCTGTGATCTCTACACATGTGGACTATATAGACTGTATATAATGAGCGTATAATGTACACCTATCTTATATGATATACAGTGTTCTATATGCCTATTGTATCCTGTGTGCTATATGTCTATGGTAGCTAGTTTATCATGTGCTTATACTGTGCATTACTGCCTTATTCTGTCTATTCTATACCTATTCTGTGAATTTTATATCAGTTACAAGCGTTACATACCACTCCTGTGTGTCATATACCTATTTGGTGTATAATACTTCTATCCAATGTTGTATTTGAGTTATATACTCATCTCCTTTATGATATAGCTATACTGTTTATTATACATCTATACTGTGTATTGTATGTGAAGTCAGTATTATATACCTACACTATGTATTATATACGCTTCCTGGGATACATAGTTTATAAGGAAGCCATAATATTTCACTGTAAACCAGCCTCACAATGTTTTTTTTTAAAACATTCAAATCTGGACTCCATGAGGATCTGCTGGTAGTTATGGTTCCCCAATGAATCACTATTTAAAGGGGTACTCTACCAGAAAGTTAAACAGATTTGTAAATTACTTCTATTAAAAAAATCCTTCTGGCACTTTTCAGCTGCTGTATAATATAAAGGAAGTCCTTTTCTTTTTGAATTTCTTTTCTGCCTGACCACAGTGCTCTTTGCTGACACCTCTGCCCATTTTAGGAACTGTCCAGAGCAGGAGAGGTTTGTTATGGGGATTTGCTACTACTATGGACAGTTCCTGACATGGACAGAGGTGTCAGCAGAGAGCACTGTGGTCAGACAGAAAGGAAATTCAAAAAGAAAATAACTTCCTCTGTAGTATACAGAAGCTGATAAGTACTGGAAGGATTAAGATTTTTTAATAGAAGTAACTTACAAATTTGTTTAACTTTCTGGCACCAGTTGATTAAAAAAAAAAAAAAATGTTTTCCAGTGAAGTTCCCCTTTAAGAAAATTTTGTTCCGAATGCTTGGAGCAGGTGGCAGAGGGTCATGACATCACAGCCACACCTCTCGTGACCTCACGTCACACCCCCTCGATGCAAGTCCATGGGAGGGGGCGTGGCGTCCGCCACGCCCCCTCCCATAGACTTGCAATGAGAGGGTGTGGTGTGACATCACGAGGGCGCGTGGCCGTGACATCACGACCCCAGCTGATTGGATGTCTAGGGGTGGAGTACCCCTTTAATGAGCGGCCAGTGATACATCTATAAATTCTATAGCATTGCCTTAAAGGGCTATTCCAGGAAAAAACTTTTTTTTTATACATATCAACTGGCTCCAGAAAGTTAAACAGATTTGTGAATTACTTCTACAAAAAAATATTACTCCTTCTAATAATTATTTGCTGCTGAAGTTGAGTTGTTCTTTTCTGTCTGCTGGCAGTGCTCTCTGCTGACATCTCTGCTTGTCTCAGGAACTGCACAGAGTAGAAGAGGTTTGTTATGGGGATTTGCTTCTACTCAGGACAGTTCTTGAGACATGTGTCATCAGAGAGCAATTAGACAGAAAAGAACAACTCAGCTTCAGCAGCTCATAAGTACTGAAAGGATTAAGATTGTTTTAATAGAAATAATTTACAAATCTGTTTAACTTTCTGGAGCCAGTTGATATATATATATATAAAAAAAGTATTTTTCCTGGATAACCCCTTTAACAGAGTGAGAAAATGCTGTCAAATAAAAAAAATACACACCATAAAAGATAAAAATCCCCAATCTCCCCGTCCCTTCCCGTCTCGCACACTTTTCCCCTCTCAGTGACTAATATTTCGCCGGCGCTGTCACAAGTCGTAACCTGCTCCGCCGCAGGAATCCGCAATCTCCGAGCAGAAACAATTTGTAAACAATCACTTTGTTGTTAGAGAATAAAAGCCGATGAAGACGAAGTTGTCATTGAGGAGGCAAATCCCATGTAAAGTACGTACGGCCATAACTGTCAGCCGCGCCATTGTCTCCTACACAAGCGCTGAAATCATCAAATGACTTCAAATGGTTCAATGAAAGGGGGGCTTGTGCTCGCGGGGGCTTTGATGTGGTTTTAACTCCATAAAATTGGCCTTAAAAACAGAGTAATATACAAAGGGACAATATTAATAATGAAAAGACGTCAGAGGGATCATAGGCCCCATGAGAACCATCACTGCCGCACATCACACAGCAAACATGTCTGCATCACATGACTCCATTAAAAGGGACTCTTTCTTCTCCAAAGTCCTCAGGATCAGTTCTCATGGGATGAACATTTTATTATCTCTTAGTTGAGTACGACGCCCCTTTAATTCCACAACAAAGACATCTGTAAAGTGGCGTCTAATATCCTAATGTAAGGGGAAGTGAGCACCACCGAAACTTATATTCTGCTGGTGAGGTCACTGTGTACATACATTACATTACTTATCCTGTACTGATCCTGAGTTATATCCTGTATTATACTCCAGAGCTGTAATCACTATTCTGCTGGTGAGGTCACTGTGTACATACATTACATTACTTATCCTGTACTGATCCTGAGTTATATCCTGTATTATACTCCAGAGCTGTAATCACTATTCTGCTGGTGAGGTCACTGTGTACATACATTACATTACTTATCCTGTACTGATCCTGAGTTATATCCTGTATTATACTCCAGAGCTGTAATCACTATTCTGCTGGTGAGGTCACTGTGTACATACATTACATTACTTATCCTGTACTGATCCTGAGTTATATCCTGTATTATACTCCAGAGCTGCACTCACTATTCTGCTGGTGAGGTCACTGTGTACATACATTACATTACTTATCCTGTACTGATCCTGAGTTATATCCTGTATTATACTCCAGAGCTGTAATCACTATTCTGCTGGTGAGGTCACTGTGTACATACATTACATTACTTATCCTGTACTGATCCTGAGTTATATCCTGTATTATACTCCAGAGCTGCACTCACTATTCTGCTGGTGAGGTCACTGTGTACATACATTACATTACTTATCCTGTACTGATCCTGAGTTATATCCTGTATTATACTCCAGAGCTGTACTCACTATTCTGCTGGTGAGGTCACTGTGTACATACATTACATTACTTATCCTGTACTGATCCTGAGTTATATCCTGTATTATACTCCAGAGCTGTACTCACTATTCTGCTGGTGAGGTCACGGTGTACATACATTACATTACTTATCCTGTACTGATCCTGAGTTATATCCGGGATTATACTCCAGAGCTGCACTCACTATTCTGCTGGTGAGGTCACTGTGTACATACATTACATTACTTATCCCGTACTGATCCTGAGTTATATCCTGTATTAAACTCCAGAGCTGTACTCACTATTCTGCTGGTGAGATTACTGTGTACATACATTACATTACTTATCCTGTACTGATCCTGAGTTATATCGTGTATTATACCCCAGAGCTGTACTTACTATTCTGCTGGTGAGATCACTGTGTACATACATTACATTACTTATCCTGTACTGACCCTGAGTTATATCCTGTATTATACTCCAGAGCTGTACTCACTATTCTGCTGGTGAGGTCACTGTGTACATACATTACATTACTTATCCTGTACTGACCCTGAGTTATAACCTGTATTATACTCCAGAGCTGTACTCACTATTCTGCTGGTGAGGTCACTGTGTACATACATTATATTACTTATCCTGCTCTGATCCTGAGTTATATCCTGTATTATACTCGAGAGCTGTACTCACTATTCTGCTGGTGAGATCACTGTGTACATACATTACATTACTTATCCTGTACTGATCCTGAGTTATATCCTGTATTATACCCCAGAGCTGTACTCACTATTCTGCTGGTGAGGTCACTGTAAACACTCTGTTATATAATGTATTTACAGTGTGAATTGTCCCATTGTATCCTTTATGTAACAAGTTCTAATTTATTGTATCTCTCGGCAGCTGACGGGGTTAATGGCGGCTCAGCTGACTAGTAAATGATTTTCTTCACACAAACTTTTTAATCAATCTGGTTTGACCCATTTTAATCTGTTTCGCCATTTTCAGAGCCCATTACCCAGCGCGCTCCATTATAGGTCAATACGCAGGGAGAGATAGATGTTGTTATTTTTCGTGAACCTTCATCACACTAATAGATAGGACAGTCGGTGCCTGTGCGTGTCCTGCAGACGTCTCATCCCGCACCGCCAGGAGGTGTGTGAGCTTAATAGTATTGTACATACCTGACTCAGGGCTGAGGTAATTCTATAACACAAGGATTTGTAAAGCTGCCCTCTGGCATACACCTGCCACTACAAAAAGATGGCGTAATCCGACAAGCTCAATCCTACGCTTCGCTTTTTTTAAGGACTCCGAGGTTCTGTGTCTGCAGAAGCCGTAATGAAATGTATTGTTCCCTCCGCGGCAAAGCAGATTGGATTTTACCTTTAAAGGGCAACAAAACCATTTTAATATTAGAAACATCACCGGCTAAAATATAAACCCGTAAAACCGTCTCAGGGTCCAAAGATGAGATAAACAGGTCATCAATGAAAGTGCAAGACCACGAGGCCGAGGACCATGGAGGCTTCACCCACGGGTTATAGTGAAATGATCACAACATCAATATATACCCTGAAAAAGAAAGTCACTGTATATAACATTATAGGAGCTTTATATGGGGAGTATTATAGTAGTTATATTCTTGTATATAGGAGCAGTATTATAGTAGTAATATTCTTGTATATAGGAGCAGTATTATAGTAGTTATATTCTTGTATATAGGGGCAGTATTATAGTAGTTATATTCTTGTATATAGGAGGCAGTATTATAGTAGTTATATTCTTGTATATAGGAGCAGTATTATAGTAGTTATATTCTTGTATATAGGAGCAGTATTATAGTAGTTATATTCTTGTATATAGGAGCAGTATTACAGTAGTTATATTCTTGTATATAGGAGCAGTATTATAGTAGTTATATTCTTGTATATAGGAGTCAGTATTATAGTAGTTATATTCTTGTATATAGGAGCAGTATTATAGTAGTTATATTCTTGTATATAGGAGCAGTATTATAGTAGTTATATTCTTGTATATAGGAGCAGTATTATAGTAGTTATATTCTTGTATATAGGAGCAGTATTATAGTAGATATATTCTTGTATATAGGAGCAGTATTATAGTAGTTATATTCTTGTATATAGGAGCAGTATTATAGTAGTTATATTCTTGTATATAGGAGTAGTATTATAGTAGTTATATTCTTGTATATAGGAGCAGTATTATAGTAGTTATATTCTTGTATATAGGAGCAGTATTATAGTAGTTATATACTTGTATATAGGAGCAGTGTTATAGTAGTTATATTCTTGTATATAGGAGCAGTATTATAGTAGTTATATTCTTGAATATAGGAGGCAGTATTATAGTAGTTATATTCTTGTATATAGGAGCAGTATTATAGCAGTTATATTCTTGTATATAGGAGCAGTATTATAGCAGTTATATTCTTGTATATAGGAGAAGTATTATAGTAGTTCTATTCTTGTATATAGGAGCAGTATTATAGCAATTATATTCTTGTATATAGGAGCAGTATTATAGTAGTTATATTCTTGTATATATAGGAGCAGTATTATAGTAGTTATATTCTTGTATATAGGAGCAGTATTATAGTAGTTATATTCTTGTATATAGGAGGCAGTATTATAGTAGTTATATTCTTGTATATAGCAGGCAGTATTATAGTAGTTATATACTTGTATATAGGGGCAGTATTATAGTAGTTATATTCTTGTATATAGGAGCAGTATTATAGTAGTTATATTCTTGTCTATAGGAGCAGTATTATAGTAGTTATATTCTTGTATATAGGAGCAGTATTATAGTAGTTATATTCTTGTATATAGGAGCAGTATTATAGTAGGTATATTCTTGTATATAGGGGGCAGTATTATAGTAATTCTATTCTTGTATATAGGAGCAGTATTATAGCAGTTATATTCTTGTATAGAGGAGCAGTATTATAGTAGTTATATTCTTGTATATAGGAGCAGTATTATAGTATTTATATTCTTGTATATAGGAGCAGTATTATAGTAGTTATATTCTTGTATATAGGACCAGTATTATAGTAGTTATATTCTTGTATATAGGAGCAGTATTATAGTAGTTATATTCTTGTATATAGGAGCAGTATTATAGTAGTTATATTCTTGTATATAGGAGCAGTATTATAGTAGTTATATTCTTGTATATAGGAGGCAGTATTATAGTAGATATATTCTTGTATATAGCAGCAGTATTATAGTAGTTATATTCTTGTATATAGGAGCAGTATTATAGTAGTTATATTCTTGTATATAGGAGCAGTATTATAGTAGTTATATTCTTGTATATAGGGCAGTATTATAGTAGATATATTCTTGTATATAGGAGCAGTATTATAGTAGTTATATTCTTGTATATAGGAGCAGTATTATAGTAGTTATATTCTTGTATATAGGAGGCAGTATTATAGTAGATATATTCTTGTATATAGCAGCAGTATTATAGTAGTTATATTCTTGTATATAGGAGCAGTATTATAGTAGTTATATTCTTGTATATAGGGAGCAGTATTATAGTAGTTATATTCTTGTATATAGTAGCAGTATTATAGTAGTTATGTTCTTGTATATAGGAGCAGTATTATAGTAGTTATATTCTTGTATATAGGAGCAGTATTATAGTAGTTATATTCTTGTATATAGGAGCAGTATTATAGTAGTTATATTCTTGTATATAGGGGTCAGTATTATAGTAGTTATATTCTTGTATATAGGACCAGTATTATAGTAGTTATATTCTTGTATATAGGAGCAGTATTATAGTAGTTATATTCTTGTATATAGGAGCAGTATTATAGTAGTTATATTCTTGTATATAGGAGGCAGTATTATAGTAGTTATATTCTTGTATATAGGAGCAGTATTATAGTAGTTATATTCTTGTATATAGGAGCAGTATTATAGTAGTTATATTCTTGTATATAGGAGCAGTATTATAGTAGTTATATTCTTGTATATAGGAGCAGTATTATAGTAGTTATATTCTTGTATATAGGAGCAGTATTATAGTAGTTATATTCTTGTATATAGGAGCAGTATTATAGTAGTTATACTGTTGTACACAGGGAATATAAATTATATTCCAGTACATGTGGAAGTATTATAGAATTCAAGATCCCAAATTCCATCAATGATCCAAATCCTTTGAACAGCTCAGATATTCTTTATATTGAATGTTAAATATCCATTAAGGATCAGGATTGTCACAAGCTGTTTAAGAAACTGCTATCAGTTTTTGTTATGGCTTCACCTTCTACTATGTATCACACAATCTGTAGGGGATCCATGTTATCTAAAGATTGTATAAGATGAAATCTGCACAATATGAGGCTTAAACTGCAGTAACATAAAATCTGCAGAAGTGCTTTTTCCACGTTTCTCCGATATACAAAATCCAGCGAGATAAGAAAACAAACCATAGAACCGTCACATTTTAATGTTTCATATATTATAGTGAATACATCATTTTTCGATTATTATTATTTACATTTTGCCTTTCTCAGCATTTCCAGGTCAGTAATAATTTGCTTGGATTATTTGCATAGTCAAAGAGGATTATACGTGAATTATGATTTGACTATATTTAAAGCACATTCCTTTTCTGCGATGTCAATAATAACACAAACCTCAGAGCGGATGTAGATGAAGGGAAATAATTCAACAGATTCAAATAATCCGGACAACACGGTAGGAAATGATACAATGAAATAGATGTTTGTTATTTGTGAATCTGGACATTGTCCGGCATCTCGTGCACTTAATAGATTTTTTTTTTAGTACTAATAAATAGATGTACAAAAAAAAAAGATTTTTTATATAATAATAATGATAGTTATTATTATTATTATTATTATTATTGTTATTTCTAGTTTTCTTATTATTTTAGAACATTATTATTATTACCAACCAGTTGATCTAAGTATAAAAATATCTTCAATACTGACAGTGAGTAGTAGAAAAAATAATAATAAAACATTTATAATAAAACAAGTAACAACAACATAAAACCTAATAGAGTTTTTATTTTATTTTGCATATTTCTTTATTTATTTGTTTTTATTTATTTATCTCAAACAAATCTCAACCAAAAGTGGTTTGTGGTTTTTAGGCCATGTTTTTGAGCCCTATTTTGAGCTATACACGTCTCAAAAATAAATAAATACAGAAAAAACAGAAAAAAGGCTGAAATAAGGCACATAGCCTTCGAAATAAGCCAGAAAATCCAGCTTGAATTGGATTCGGTCGAAATTTCACCAAAAAATAAAATTCTTATTCATTAGAATTCCAACTTTTTGTAATTCTTTTTTGGTTGATTGACTTGTACAGGAGAAGAGGCCAAGAAAATGTGTCCCCCCCACTTAGGCTAGGTTCAGACTAAGGAATTTCCGCCGGAATTTTCGCTTTGAAATTTCCGGCAGAAATTCCCGCTTACTATAATGCATAGTGTAGTGAATGGTTTTCCGTTCACAAATCCGCACTTCGGAATTTGTGAAGCGGAAAATCCGGATGAAAAATCCGCTAGAAAATTTCCGCCTGAAGAAAGGGGTTGCTCTTTCTTCAGGCGGAAATCCTAGCGGAACACATAGCAGTCTATAGGGGACTGCAGTGTCCGCTCGGTCCTAGCGCTGACTAATTCAGTCGGCGCAGGCGGAACTCGGAATCTCCGGGCGGAAATTTTCTGCCCGGAGATTCCGTAGTCTGAACCTAGCCTTAGTGCGCTCTGACAGGTGTCCCTGCTCCTGCACATACTTTGTATGGATAATTGCAGGTCAATGGGGGCAATTCCAGTCTAAATTGGGATCAGATTCCGAAAGTAACCTGATTCGCCAAATGGAGCCAAAAATTTATTTATGCAGATTTGCTTATATCTAGTTGCTATATTATCATTTACATAGAATATGTAACTTAAAATAATAATAAAAAGATATATATATATATATATATATATATATATATATATATATATATAAACAAGATGAGTATTTAACTCGGGGAGAGTTCACCACTTCTGGTGTGACGGAGCTTTCAAGGGCCACTAAGCACTCCGAAGGCATTCTGGGTAGGGGAATATGCAAATCAGGTGATGTAATGAGCTGATTTGCATATTCCCATATATATATATATATATATATATATATATATATATATATATATATAATTATTATCATTATTTATTTTATTTTTTTTTCAATTTTAACCAATCCGGTTGAGACTTGCACCCACGATAAGGCTGCGGCGCTTCACCGCTAACACCCAGGGTGACCTATTTTTTGCACGCGTGGAGTCAGACACAACCATTGTGGCTCAGGGACGTCTATATTGGTCTATTCCCTGCCTTCCATCCTGTTTTTCGCCGACTGTGATATTGTGCGATTTCCTATGCAATGAAAAGTTGTTCTGAAAATGCTTCTTGACACATTATTGATCGGATACAATGTAGCAAGTGGAGAATAATATATAGGGAACCTCCCACAACGACAACAAACAGCAAACGTCCTTGTTGTGTGTTCCTAGGTAAAAATAGATCACATCTTACTGTCTCTTGTGCCGCAAAGACTGTAAAATGTCACAAAAAAACTAAATGCTAAAAAAAAAATTTTATAAAAAAAATAAAAATTCTCCAGTTGCTCAGCGCCCCCAAAAAGAAACATGTTCTCTGATCCCGAAACCAACAATGCTCCTCATTTATCGCCTTAATGGACCTGTCAAGTGTATTTTCACATGAAAGGGCTCAAAAGTACATTGAGATTTTGAGTTGCTATTTATTTTAGTAGAAGACATATCTAGGCTAGAAGATGTTGGGATCGATCATGGTCTAGACCAGTGGTCTCCAAACTGTGAACCTCCAGCTGTTGTAAAACTACAATTTTTAGCTATGAAAAAACCTTCGGTGGAGGAAACCACTAGGGAACCATGGCTGAAGGATTGTCCTTCCCTTGGCCTTAGAGAAGTGTTTTCTTACCATTCTGCCTCCAGCTGTTGCAAAATTACAACTCCCAGCATGCCCGGACAGCCGTTGGCTGTCCGGGCATGCTGGAAGTTGTAATTTTGCAACAGCTGGAGGTCCACAATTTGGAGACCGCTGGTCTAGGACGATGCCAATGAATCATGTTCAGGTGAAGTGGCTCCACATCAGGGCCGGCTCTGCCTATAGGCAAAATAGGTGGCCGCCTGGAGCGCCCTCTTGATGGGGGGGGGTCGCCGCTCTGTCTGCCGTAAGAACATTACAACCAGCATCTGAACCACTCGCTCAGCCAGCATGGGGCGTGTCAAAGGGCGGTGCAATGGTCGGAGTCAACAGGGCAGCAAAATTAGCTTTTGCCTAGGGTAGCAAAAATCTTCGCACCAGCCCTGCTCCACATTGGATGACATTCCCACCATTGTAAAAATTTGAAACTGTTTTTTTTTTTTTTTTTTTTGGGGGGGGGGTTGCCCATAGCAAAAAGTTAGAGTCCAGGACTCAAGTTTCCAAGTTTTTTTATTTTTTTAAAATTGGTTCTATTTGCTATGAAGAAGACTATTTCGGTAAATGAGTCCAATAGTGGTATAAAATACGCTCGAAGCCACTGTTGGACTCATTTACCAAAATAGTCTTCTTCAAAGAAAAATAGAACCAAGTCTTTGATTATTCAAGTATCCAAGTAATCCATAGGAAACAGAGGGTCCCTCAGACCTGGTTGGACTTAAGAAGAACTTTAGAATCATTAAAAGGGGTACTCTGGTTGGAAAAAAAAAAAAAAAATATATATATATATATATATATATATATATATATATATATTTTTTTTTTTTTTTTTTTTAAATCAACTGATTTTTAAATTACTTCTGCATATAAATATTAACCATTTCAGTACTTATCAGCTGCTGTATGCTCCACAGGAAGTTGTGTAGTTCAATCCAGTCTGACCACAGTGCTCTCTGCTGACACCTCTGTCCATGTCAGGAACTGTCCAGAGCAGGAGAAGTTTGCTATGGGGATTTTCTTCTGCTCTGGACAGTTCCCGATACGGACAGAGGTGTCAGCAGAGAGCACTGTGGACAGATGGGGATTTTCTTCTGCTCTGGACAGTTCCCGATACGGACAGAGGTGTCAGCAGAGAGCACTGTGGACAGAAAGAAAAGAACTGCACAACTTCCTGTGGAGCATACAGCGGCTCATAAGTACTGGAAGGATTAAGATTTTTAAATAGAAGATATTTACAAATCTGTTTAACTTTTTGGCACTTAATAAAAAAAAAAATGTTTAGGCTGAGAAATCTAGGGCTGGCACTGCGGCGGGACAATACATTTAGGCAATCAGCTATGTGGAGAGATATATGAATGGCGCCAGGGTTCCAAATACCATAAGGATTCCGGGGGTGCAAATCCAACGTAGACAACAAATGTGAAGCAATAAAAATAGTAGAAGAAGAGGATTGCACTCACCCGTTTTTGTTCGGTAATCGATGAAGCTTCGGCAGATTAGTTCATCTCTGTGCAATTTCAGGGAGTAGCGGTTCGGCATACAGCCGCTGTATGCCGACCGCTACTCCCTGCCATTGCACCGAGATGAACTAATGTGCCGAAGCTTCATCTATTACCGCACAAAAATGGGTGAGTGCAATTCTCTTCTTCTACTATTTTTATTGCTTCACATCTTAATATATTTGTTTTCCACTGGAGTACCCCTTTAAGAAGATAGTGGATGGGTTCAATGGAGAGATATGGTACCATAGTTTAGAACCCTCCATCTTTGCTCAATCCTTAAAGGGGTACTCCGCTGCTCAGCGTTTGGAACAAACTTTTCCGAACGCTGGAGCTGGCGCCCGGATCTCGTGATGCCATAGCCCCACCCCCTCATGACACGGTGCCCCGCCCCCTCAATGCAAGTCTATGGGAGGGGGCGTGACAGCTGTCACGCCCCCTCCCATAGACTTGCATTGAGGGGGTGGGGCGTGACGTCACAATCTCCCGGCGCCGGCTCAAGCATTCGGAACAGTTTGTTAAAAACGCTGAGCAGCGGAGTACCCCTTTAAGAAATATATAAGAACTTTTTGCACGGTTCTCCGAAATGTTTGCACCAACCAAAAAGGTTCTCCCCGTCAGCAAAGCAATCACGGTCCCATTTACCCTGACACAATCCAGTTCACAAGTAGAGGAAGAATCCGTCATCTATATAAATAGGCGACTTGATTTCCTTACAGGTTAATGTTGTAAAATCAGAAATTAATTCCAGTCTCAAAACACAACAAAAACACAACTCCCTCCCGACACAATGGCGCTCTGATTGACGGTCGCTTGGTATTCCGCGCAGACGCTTCCCTCTATTTATCTGGGTGTCTGGAATATTTCTGTCCTGATTAGAGAAATTTTTGCTCAACTTCAGCACAAAGTCCCATTCAAAGCGTTAACTTTACATTCCGAAATCCGGGGAAATGAACCATATTTACCGTCGTCTCTGGAATGTGCGAGATGATGATCCGCGTTACGGAAAGTTCGGAGAAACATTAAGTAATTTTAAGATATGTGAAATAATTAGAATCAAATATGTATTTCTGCAAAAAAATAAAAATATATGAAAATTCAGATTTTAGAGCCTGAAGTGATCCCGGCCCGCGCTTCGTAATTACAATAT
The DNA here is from genome assembly GCF_029499605.1 of Hyla sarda. NCBI lineage: Eukaryota > Metazoa > Chordata > Amphibia > Anura > Hylidae > Hyla > Hyla sarda. The sequence goes on along the minus strand of NC_079197.1, from coordinate 186,898,834 downwards.
GATGACCTTCAAAAAATAAAATTAAAATTTATCATAATCCGACCGGAAAGGTCACCGGGTGAATCCTAATTTGGTGAAGATTATGTTGAAGACTCTTCACTGCGGCGATATCTGCGGAGTAATATGACGTGACACCACGCGGTACCAAACCGTAAATATGGAAAATAATCAAATCATCAGAAGCCAAGAAAAAAAAATCCCACTGTGAATCACAGAGACCAGAAATAGGAACAAGATGAGAAAACTCTGATTCAGTCATCTGTAGAATATGTGAGACGAGGAAAACACATCGGAAAGTCAAAAGGTAAAACTCACAAAGTCGTCTCTGATTGGTCTCCGAGGGTCAGGTGACAATGACTTCTAAAATATAAAAAATTATCAAAAACAGTCAAGGTATTTAGATGGTAAGAAAAATCTGCTCATATCTATCTATATATCTATCTCATATATGTCTATTTATCTATATATCTCATATCTATCTATCTTATATCTATCTATCCATCTATCTCATATTTATCTATCTATCTCATATCTATCTATCTATCTATCTATCTATCTATCTCATATCTATCTATCTCATATCTATCTATCTCATATCTATCTCATATCTACCTATCTCATATCTATCTATCTATCTATCTATCTATCTATCTATCTCATATCTATCTATCTATCTATCTATCTCATATCTATCTATCTCATATCTATCTATCTATCAATCTATCTCATATCTATCTATCTATCTCATATCTATCTCATATCTATCTCATATCTATCTCATATCTACCTATCTCATATCTATCTATCTATCAATCTATCTCATATTATCTATCTATCTATCTATCTATCTATCTCATATCTATCTATCTCATATCTATCTCATATCTATCTAAGGCTGGGTTCACATCACGTTTTTGCCATACTGTTTTCAATCCTTTTTTCTAAAGAAAACTGTATGGCAAAAAAACGGATGGAACAGTATGGGAAAAAGTAAACTGTATGCGTTTTTAAACAGTATACTGTTTTTAAAAGTGCATACAGTTCCGTCAGTTTTTATAGAAAAAAAACCCATACGTTTTTGAAAATTTTGTCCATTTTTAATGGGAGGGGTCTTGGGTGGGGACTTTAGGATTCAAATGCGCATGTGCAAAGTAAAAACGTATACGTATGCGGCTGCAGTATGGTTTTTAAACCGGAGTCAAAACCGTGGTTGACCACGATTTTGGCTCTGGTTTAAAAACCGTACTGCAACCGCATATGTTTTTTTTAACATGGATGTCAATGGAAACGCACATGTATACGGTTCCATACGGGAAAAATGTATACGTTTTTACTTTGCACATGCGCATTTGAATCCTAAAGTCCCCACCCAAGACCCCTCCCATTAAAAATGGACAACATTTTCAAAAACGTATGAGTTTTTTTTCTATAAAAACTGACAGAACTGTATGCACTTTTAAAAACAGTATACTGTTTAAAAACGCATACGGTTTACTTTTTCCCATACTGTTCCATCCGTTTTTTTGCCATACGGTTTTCTTTAGAAAAACGGATTGAAAACAGTATGGCAAAAACGTGATGTGAACCCAGCCATATCTATCTCTCATATCTATCTATAAATCTATCTATCTCATATCTATGTATCTATCTAAGATGCAGAAAATATAGCAGCACACCCAGTAGTAAAGTGCAAAAATTGGGATTTATTGACCCATATCAAAAGCATTTGATATGGGTCAATAAATCCCAATTTTTGCACTTTACTACTGGGTGTGCTGCTGTATTTTCTGCATCTTGGATTATTCGAGCCGTCTGCGATTGGGACTGCTATCCTCGCTTGCACCCCAAGACTTTGTCAGAATACGTGGTGTGCTGCCTGCTCTCTACATATATATCTATCTATCTATCTCATATCTATCTATATCATATCTATCTATCTATCTCATATCTATCTATCTCTCATATCTATCTATCTATATCATATCTATCTATATCATATCTATCTATCTATCTATCTATCTCATATCTATCTATCTCTCATATCTATCTATCTCTCATATCTATCTATAAATCTATCTTTCTCATATCTATCTATCTATCTTTCTCATATCTATCTATCTATCTATCTCATATCTATCTATCTATCTATCTATCTTTCTCATATCTATCTATCTATCTATCTATCTCATATCTATCTATCTATCTATCTATCTCATATCTATCTATATCATATCTATCTATCTCATATCTATCTATCGCTCATATCTATCTATAAATCTATCCATCTTTCTCATATCTATCTATCTATCTATCTATCTCATATCTATCTATCTATCTCATATCTATCTATCTCTCATATCTATCAATCATCTCATATCTATCTATCGATCTATCTACCTATCTATCTATCTATCTATCTTCTATCTATCTCATATCTAACTATCTATCTCATATCTATCTATCTATCTATCTATCTATCTCATATCTATCTATCTATCTATCTCATATCTATCTATCTATCTATCTATCTCATATCTATCTATCTATCTCATATCTATCTATCTATCTATCTATCTATCTATCTATCTCATATCTATCTATCTATCTATCTATCTATATATCTCATATCTATCTATCTATCTCATATCTATCTATCTCTCTCATATCTATCTATCTATCTATCTATCTATCTCATATCTATCTATCTATCTATCTATCTCATATCTATCTATGGAATAAAAGCACTTACTTTTTTCACCCATTTTGGTGTGCTGCCTATATCCATTTATATCTAAAGAGGACCGGAGCACCGAGGTTCAAGGGCCTGCACCCAACCATCTGGATACGAGGAGGTGCTGCTTTGTATGATAATTATTATCTATCTATCTATCTATCTCATATCTATCTATCTATCTCATATCTATCCATCTATCTATCTATCTATCTATATATCTCATATCTATCTATCTATCTCATATCTTTCTCATATCTATCTATCTCATATCTATCTATCTATCTATCTATCTCATATCTATCTATCTATCTCATATCTATCTATCTATCTCATATCTATCTATCTATCTATCTCATATCTATCTATCTCATATCTATCTATCTATCTCTTATCTATCTATCTATCTCTTATCTATCTATCTATCTTATATCTATCTAATTTATTGATATACGCTTTCAGCTTTCCAGTGTTATATTCACATTACTGTTAATTTAGGGTTTATATTTCTGCATTTTCCCTTTATTTCTTGCCCGGGGGGTTCGGCCCCCATAGTAAATACAGAGAAGCCCCTTCTTTTCCCCTCTTTCTCCTTCCTTCCCTCCATCTTTTCTTCTCTCTTTCCTGTGTTTATCCAGTAGATTTCCATTCCAATCCCTTTATGGCTCTCTGGGAAGTTTCCGTCCCCCATTTGTTTTGTTGCTGGGTAATTGCAGTGAGGGGGTCTGTATGTGAGGGGACGGGCCCCGTACTGTACGGTCCTATTTACATGCCCATTGTCCTGGTTGTGGCCCTTTTCATTCCCCCCTTGGATTATTGACTCAGCTGAGTGTTTTGTCCCATATAATGGCCGCCTGACGGATCATTGTTCCCCCCTAACTGTTTCATTAGCAGGTGCAGGAGCTACTGGTCAGCGACTACAACAAAAGTGCAGCCTCCGCACAATAAATGGGACCCGAACTTCTCTCAGTCCTCAAAGAGGAGAAGATCCCAGCGAAGAGTAAAGAAAAACAACTAGGACTGTGATGGGGACCGGAGGGGATGGGGGGTTATCATTACCTCATAATTATTATTTTATTACATGACTTTTATGCCTCAGACATAATAACCCCCTGTAATACATTTGCCATTTTAATTCTATGCTACAATGGTCACATGACCGCGTCTGACACGTCACCCCGTACCGCAAAGGTGAACGAGACGCTGTGTGGACCACGAGGCTGGCGGCACAGGGATGGCACAGGATACAGCTCTGTGCCCAATCATAGTTATACAGCTCTGTGCCTGATCATAGTTATACAGCTCTGTGCCTGATCATAGTTATACAGCTCTGTGCCTGATAATAGTTATACAGCTCTGTGCCTGATCATAGTTATACAGCTCTGTGCCTGATCATAGCTATACAGCTCTGTGCCTGATAATAGTTATACAGCTCTGTGCCTGATCATAGTTATACAGCTCTGTGGCTGATAATAGTTATACAGCTCTGTGCCTGATCATAGTTATACAGCTCTGTGCCCAATCATAGTTATACAGCTCTGTGCCCAATCATAGTTATACAGCTCTGTGCCTGATCATAGTTAGACAGCTCTGTGCCCGATCATAGTTATACAGCTCTGTGCCCAATCATAGTTATACAGCTCTGTGCCCAATCATAGTTATACAGCTCTGTGCCTGATCATAGTTATACAGCTCTGTGCCCGATTATAGTTATACAGCTCTGTGCCTGATCATAGTTATACAGCTATGTGCCTGATCATAGTTATACAGCTCTCTGCCTGATCATAGTTATACAGCTCTGTGCCTGATCATAGTTATACAGCTCTATGCCCAATCATAGTTATAAAGCTCTGTGCCTGATCATAGTTATACAGCTCTATGCCCAATCATAGTTATACAGCTCTGTGCCTGATCATAGTTATACAGCTCTGTGCCTGATCATAGTTATACAGCTCTGTGCCTGATCATAGTTATACAGCTCTGTGCCCAATCATAGTTATACAGCTCTGTGCCTGATCATAGTTATACAGCTCTGTGCCTGATCATAGTTATACAGCTCTATGCCCAATCATAGTTATACAGCTCTGTGCCCAATCATAGTTATACAGCTCTGTGCCCAATCATAGTTATACAGCTCTGTGCCTGATCATAGTTATACAGCTCTGTGCCTGATCATAGTTATACAGCTCTGTGCCCGATCATAGTTATACAGCTCTGTGCCTGATCATAGTTATACAGCTCTGTGCCCAATCATAGTTATACAGCTCTGTGCCTGATCATAGTTATACAGCTCTGTGCCCAATCATAGTTATACAGCTCTGTGTCCAATCATAGTTATACAGCTCTGTGCCTGATCATAGTTATACAGCTCTGTGCCTGATCATAGTTATACAGCTCTGTGCCTGATCATAGTTATACAGCTCTGTGCCTGATCATAGTTATGCAGCTTTGTACCTGATCATAGTTATACAGCTATGTGCCTGATCATAGTTATACAACTCTGTGCCTGATCATAGTTATACAGCTCTGTGCCTGATCATAGTTATACAACTCTGTGCCTGATAATAGTTATACAGCTCTGTGCCTGATCATAGTTATACAGCTCTGTGCCTGATCATAGTTATACAACTCTGTGCCTGATCATAGTTATACAGCTCTGTGCCTGATCATAGTTATACAGCTCTGTGCCTGATCATAGCTATACAGCTCTGTGCCTGATCATAGCTATACAACTCAGTGCCTGATCATAGTTATACAGCTTTGTGCCTGATCATAGTTATACAGCTATGTGCCTGATCATAGTTATACAACTCTGTGCCTTATCATAGTTATACAGCTCTGTGCCTGATCATAGTTATACAGCTCTGTGCCTGATCATAGTTATACAGCTCTGTGCCTGATCATAGTTAGACAGCTCTGTGCCTGATCATAGTTAGACAGCTCTGTGCCTGATCATAGTTAGACAGCTCTGTGCCTGATCATAGTTATACAGCTCTGTGCCTGATCATAGTTATACAGCTAAGTGCCCGATCATAGTTATACAGCTCTGTGCATGATCATAGTTATACAGCTCTGTGCCTGATCATAGTTATACAGTTCTGTGCCTGATTATAGTTATACAGCTCTGTGCCTGATCATAGTTATACAGCTCTGTGCCCAATCATAGTTATACAGCTCCGTGCCTGATCATAGTTATACAGCTCTGTGCCTGATCATAGTTAGACAGCTCTGTGCCTGATCATAGTTATACAGCTCTGTGCCTGATCATAGTTATACAGCTCTGTGCCTGATCATAGTTAGACAGCTCTGTGCCTGATCATAGTTAGACAGCTCTGTGCCTGATCATAGTTAGACAGCTCTGTGCCTGATCATAGTTATACAGCTCTGTGCCTGATCATAGTTATACAGCTCTGTGTCTGATCATAGTTATACAGCTCTGTGCCCGATCATAGTTATACAGCTCTGTGCATGATCATAGTTATACAGCTCTGTGCCCAATCATAGTTATACAGCTCCGTGCCTGATCATAGTTATACAGCTCTGTGCCTGATCATAGTCATAGAACTCTGTGCCTGATCATAGTTATACAGCTCTGTGCCTGATCATAGTTATACAGCTCTGTGCCTGATCATAGTTATACAGCTCTGTGCCTGATCATAGTTATACAGCTCTGTGCCTGATCATAGTTATACAGCTCTGTGCCTGATTATAGTTATACAGCTCTGTGCCTGATCATAGTTATACAACTCTGTGCCTGATTATAGTTATACAGCTCTGTGCCTGATCATAGTTATACAGCTCTGTGCCTGATCATAGTTATACAACTCTGTGCCCGATCATAGTTATACAGCTCTGTGCCTGATTATAGTTATACAGCTCTGTGCCCGATCATAGTTATACAGCTCTGTGCCTGATTATAGTTATACAGCTCTGTGCCTGATCATAGTTATACAGCTCTGTGCCCGATCATAGTTATACAGCTCTGTGCCCGATCATCGTTATACAGCTCTGTGCCTGATCATAGTTATACAGCTCTGTGCCTGATTATAGTTATACAGCTCTGTGCCTGATTATAGTTATACAGCTCTGTGCCCGATCATAGTTATACAGCTCTGTGCCTGATCATAGTTATACAGCTCTGTGCCTGATTATAGTTTTGCCATGTTCTAGCACACGTCATATAAAGACCATATTATAATACTCTTCAGTAGAAAACTTTATGGACTGGTCATGCTGGGACTTGTAGTCCCTTATCACCTTGGCCTATATATATCAATGTGCTAATGCATCTTCAGACAGTGAGATATTAAGTCTTTTCCGGTAACTTTGCTGATGACTATTTCGCTGGTGATTTTTGTTCTCTTCACACATAATTTGCTGTGAAAATAACATAGAATTATTAATATATCTGAATTAGAATTATAAATATATCTGAATTAGAATTATAAATATATCTGAATTAGAATTATAAATATCTCTGAATTAGAATTATAAATATCTCTGAATTAGAATTATAAATATTTCTGAATTATAAATATCACAGACCGGACCCCCGGATGTGCACAGATAATACTCCTGGAGATGGATCCTTCTCTCCTGTATTCAAATACCCCCCCCCCCCCAGTGTGTACAGCGCCCAGACTGAGCGCACACTGCGGATCTACATGCAAAACGTTCCGGACAGGGATTAGGACCATCCGGCACATTGGATTTGCATGAAATCTTATTCCTGGGGTGATTAGGTAAATGGAGGTGAACGATAAGGGATTTGTCACCCACTAAAATCCTGGGGTGAGAAGAAAATGGAGACTTTTAACTTTGAAATCAGACACAGAATAAAGAGGCTGCGTAGGGTATAAGGAGCTTGTATAGGGTATGTGGGGGCTTTATAGGGTATAAGGAGCTTGTATAGGGTGTGTGGGGGCTGTATAGGGTATAAGGAGCTTGTATAGGGTATGTGGGGGCTGTATAGGGTATAAGAAGTTTATATAGGGTATGTGGGGGCTGTATAGAGTATAAGAAGTTTATATAGGGTATGTGGGGGCTTTATAGGGTATAAGGAGCTTGTATAGGGTGTGTGGGGGCTGTATAGGGTATAAGGAGCTTGTATAGGGTATGTGGGGGCTGTATAGGGTATAAGAAGTTTATATAGGGTATGTGGGGGCTGTATAGGGTATAAGAAGTTTATATAGGGTATGTGGGGGCTGTATAGGGTATAAGAAGTTTATATAGGGTGTGTGGGGGCTGTATAGGGTATAAGGAGCTTGTATAGGGTGTGTGGGGGCTGTATAGGGTATAAGAAGTTTATATAGGGTATGTGGGGGCTGTATAGAGTATAAGAAGTTTATATAGGGTGTGTGGGGGCTGTATAGGGTATAAGGAGCTTGTATAGGGTGTGTGGGGGCTGTATAGGGTATAAGGAGCTTGTATAGGGTGTGTGGGGGCTGTATAGGGTATAAGAAGTTTATATAGGGTATGTGGGGGCTGTATAGAGTATAAGAAGTTTATATAGGGTGTGTGGGGGCTGTATAGGGTATAAGGAGCTTGTATAGGGTGTGTGGGGGCTGTATAGGGTATAAGGAGCTTGTATAGGGTGTGTGGGGGCTGTATAGGGTATAAGAAGTTTATATAGGGTATGAGGGGGCTGTATGGGGTATAAGGTTATATAGGGTATGTGGGGGGACTGTATAGGTTATAAGGAGATTATATAGGGTATGTGGGGGCTTTATAGGGTATAAGGTTATATAGGGTATGTGGGGGGACTGTATAGGTAATAAGGAGCTTATATAGGGTATGTGGGGGGACTGTATAGGTAATAAGGAGCTTATATAGGGTATGTGGGGGCTTTATAGGGTATAAGGTTATATAGGGTATGTGGGGTCTGTATAGGGTATAATAAGCCTATATAGGGTATGTGGATGTCTGTGTAGGGTATAAGGAGCTAATATAGGGTATGTGGGGGGCTGTATAGGGTATAAGGAGGTTAGATAGGGTATGTGCATGCCTGTGTAGGATAAAAGCAGGTTATAAAGGGTAAGTGGGGTATGTCAACAGCTGTATAAGGAGGTTATATACAGTATATGGGGGCTATATAGGGTATAAGGAGGTAATATAGGGTATGTGAGGGATGTATATGGATTGAAGAGACTGTATATGGTATGAGGGACAATGCAGAGTATAAGGGGGCTATATAGGGTGTTAGGGTGAAAGAGTGGCTATAAGGGGGGGCTAAGTTGAGTATGGGGTTATATAGAGTATGTGGTTATATAGAGTATGTGGTTATATAGAGTATGCGGTTATATAGAGTTTGTGGTTATATAGAGTATGTGGTTATATAGAGTATGTGGTTATATAGAGTATGTGGTTATATAGAGTTTGTGGTTATATAGTTTGTGATTATATAGAGTATGTGGTTATATAGAGTATGTGGTTATATAGAGTATGTGGTTATATAGAGTATGTGGTTATATAGAGTATTTGGTTATATAGAGTTTGTGGTTATATAGAGTATGTGGTTATATAGAGTTTGTGATTATATAGAGTATGTGGTTATATAGAGTTTGTGGTTATATAGAGTATTTGGTTATATAGAGTATGTGGTTATATAGAGTATGTGGTTATATAGAGTATGTGGTTATATAGAGTATGTGGTTATATAGAGTATGTGGTTATATAGAGTATGTGGTTATATAGAGTATGTGGTTATATAGAGTATGTGGTTATATAGAGTATGTGGTTATATAGAGTATGTGGTTATACAGAGTATTTGGTTATATAGAGTTTGTGGTTATATAGAGTTTGTGCTTATATAGAGTATGTGGTTATATAGAGTATTTGGTTATATAGAGTATGTGGTTATATAGAGTATGTGGTTATATAGAGTATTTGGTTATATAGAGTATGTGGTTATATAGAGTATGTGGTTATATAGAGTATGTGGTTATATAGAGTATGTGGTTATATAGAGTATTTGGTTATACAGAGTATTTGGTTATATAGAGTTTGTGGTTATATAGAGTTTGTGGTTATATAGACTATGTGGTTATATAGAGTTTGTGGTTATATAGAGTATGTGGTTATATAGAGTATTTGGTTATATAGAGTATGTGGTTATATAGAGTATGTGGTTATATAGAGTATTTGGTTATATAGAGTATGTGGTTATATAGAGTATGTGGTTATATAGAGTATGTGGTTATATAGAGTATGTGGTTATATAGAGTATTTGGTTATACAGAGTATTTGGTTATATAGAGTTTGTGGTTATATAGAGTTTGTGGTTATATAGAGTATGTGGTTATATAGAGTTTGTGATTATATAGAGTATGTGGTTATATAGAGTTTGTGGTTATATAGAGTATTTGGTTATATAGAGTATGTGGTTATATAGAGTATGTGGTTATATAGAGTATGTGGTTATATAGAGTATGTGGTTATATAGAGTATGTGGTTATATAGAGTATGTGGTTATATAGAGTATGTGGGGCTGATGTAGTGGTTGTATAGAGTTTGTAGGGGGCTGTGTACAGTATCTGGGGCTTTATATGAAGAGGCATCTATATACTCTATGTGGTGGTTGTATACAGTATATGGCTGGGATGTACAATCCGTCCTGCCCCTCCTCCCAACCAGTATATGTCCCTGTATATATTGTAGCCTCCTCCATGGCGGACAAGGCTTCAGTACCTTCTTCCCCCAGAGTCATGTTGGGTTCTGGATCGTCCGGTACAGTCTCTCCTTATCACCCGTGGGATTCCCCTTTAAATGAAGCCGTTGTCCTCCCACCCGCATCATCCTCATTAACCACCTACAACGGCGGAAGTGATAGAACTTTATTTATAAACGACAGGAGAAAGCGAAGCCTTAAAAATGTAATATTTACGTCTGTGAAACAATAATTCGGAAGTGTTGCCGAGCAACGTCCCGGCGTGAAGACGTTCCCCCTACACAACATGAAGAGTTCCCACAATAAGTGAAAATACTCTAAAGAGACCGCGAGGAGGATAAACAGCTGGAAGCCGATAAATAAAGAATGGAGACAGGACGGGTCCGGATTCGGGATTCTCCATCGCATTATATTGTTTAAGTAAATCACAAAAAGAGAGAAGCCCCGGAAGACAAAATCAATTCCAAGCGATAAGGTTGGTGTAGCGCGTTGCGAGCCGTGTGATGTGAACAACAAGGTTCCCTTTGGAAGTTTCCTTTACGTCTTCAATGGGAGATTCTGAGCACGTGACGGGGCCAAGAGGAGGGGAAGACACAGATCCGTCTTTTACAGATGTCAGGATCATTTTCCTTGGAACAGATACAAAGCAGAGCGAGATGAGAGCAGACGCGCCAAAAAATAAAAAAGGCAAATACCCGGCAGAGAGTTCCGCATTGTCACAGAGGCCTTTTAACTCTATCTGTCTGGTTATGGTGGGTTCCGCACAACACTGCGCCCAATGGGACCCGCTTTCAGTATTGACATGAAGACTAAAAGGGGTAAGAAAATAATTCCAAATCAACTGGTGCCAGAAAGTTCTACAGATTTGTAAATTACTTCTATTTAAAAATCTCAATCCTTCCAGTAGTTATAAGCTGCTGTATGCTCCACGGGAAGTTGTGTAGTTCTTTCCAGTCTGATCACAGTGCTCTCTACTGACACCTCTGTCCATGTCAGGAACTGTTCAGAGCAGGAGAAAATCCACATAGTAAACCTCTCCTGCTCTGTACAGTTCCTGACACAGGTGGCAGCAGAGAGCACTGTGGTCAGACTGGAAAGAACTAAACAACTTCCTGTCACATGCATGCGACGTCACACCATGCCCCCTCTATTCATGTCTATGGGAAGGGGCGTGTCTGTGATGTCACGACCACTGCCACAGGAGATCGAGAGGGGGCCCAAGCAACGGGACCCCTGCGATCAGACATCATATCCTTTATCCTTTTGATAGGGATAAGATGTCTAGCAGTGGAGTACCCCTAAGGAAGATAAAAATCTCTCTGGGGGTCTCTTTAGGAGATCATCATCTCTCTGGGGGTCTCTTTATTAGATTGTCTTCTCTCTGGGGGTCTCTTTATTAGATCGTCTTCTCTCTGGGGGTCTCTTTATTAGATTGTCTTCTCTCTGGGGGTTTCTTTATTAGATCGTCTTCTCTCTGGGGGTCTCTTTATTAGATTGTCTCCTCTCTGGGGGTCTCTTTATTAGATCGTCTTCTCTCTGGGGTCTCTTTATTAGATTGTCTTCTCTCTGGGGTCTCTTTATTAGATTATCTTCTCTCTGCGGTCTCTTTATTAGATTATCTTCTCTCTGGGGGGTCTCTTAATTAAATCATCTTCTCTCTGGGGGTCCCTTTAATAGATCGTCTTCTCTCTGGGGGGTCTCTTTCTTAGATTTTCTTCTCTCTGGGGGTCTCTTTATTAGATCATCTTCTCTCTGAGGGTCTCTTTATTAGATTGTCTTCTCTCTGGGGGTCTCTTTATTAGATCATCATCTCTCTGGGGGTCTCTTTATTAAATAGTCTTCTCTCTGGGGGTCTCTTTAGGAGATCGTCATCTCTCTGGGGGTCTCTTTATTAGATCATCTCCTCTCTGGGGGTCTCTTTATTAGATCATCTTCTCTCTGGGGGTCTCTTTATCAGATCATCTTCTCTCTGGGGGTCTGTTTATCAGATCATTTTCTCTCTGGGGGTCTCTTTATTAGATTATCTTCTCTCTGGGGGTCTCTTTATTAGATTGTCTTCTCTCTGGGGGTCTCTTTATTAGATCATCTTCTCTCTGGGGGTCTGTTTATCAGATCATCTTCTCTCTGGGGGTCTCTTTATTAGATTGTCTTCTCTTTGGGGGTCTCTTTATTGGATTGTCTTCTCTCTAGGGGTCTCTTTATTAGATTGTCTTCTCTCTGGGGGTCTCTTTATTAGATCATCTCCTCTCTGGGGGTCTCTTTATTAGATTGTCTTCTCTCTAGGGGTCTCTTCATTAGATTGTCTTCTCTCTGGGGGTCTCTTTATTAGATTATGTTCTCTCTGGGGGTCTCTTTATTAGTTTGTCTTCTCTCTGGGGGTCTCTTTATTAGATCGTCTCCTCTCTGGGGGTCTTTTTATTAGATTATCTTCTCTCTGGGGGTCTCTTTATTAGATTGTCTTCTCTCTGGGGGTCTCTTTATTAGATTGTCTTCTCTCTAGGGGTCTCTTTATTAGATTGTCTTCTCTCTGGGGGTCTCTTTATTGGATCGTCCTCTCTCTGGGGGTCTCTTTAGGAGATCATCTTCTCTCTGGGGGCTCTCTTTATTAGATTGTCTTCTCTCTAGGGGTCTCTTCATTAGATTGTCTTCTCTCTGGGGGTCTCTTTATTAGATTATGTTCTCTCTGGGGGTCTCTTTATTAGATTGTTTTCTCTCTGGGGGTCTCTTTATTAGATCGTCTCCTCTCTGGGGGTCTTTTTATTAGATTATCTTCTCTCTGGGGGTCTCTTTATTAGATTGTCTTCTCTCTGGGGGTCTCTTTATTAGATCGTCTTCTCTCTAGGGGTCTCTTTATTAGATTGTCTTCTCTCTGGGGGCTCTCTTTATTAGATCGTCTTCTCTCTGGGGGTCTCTTTTTCAAGAATCACAACTGTTAAGCTAAAAGTGTCTCTCATTAAAGAGCAGCTACATATGAAAACCGGCGCGGCGTTCCCTGACAGACAGGTGGTCATTTTAGGGAGTTCCGTTACGGCGCGGCGCTGCAGCCCCGGCACACTCCAGCGATAAGCATATGCCTTTCCATTACGGCCGCCTGCTCTGATATCTGCTGCAAGTAAAAATAATGAGCTCCGAACTGCGACAGAAGAAACGGATCCAGACCCTAATACGAGCGCCGGCGTCTCCACTCAGTCCCCAATTCACTTCCAATTGTGTTTATCAGGCTCAGTCCTGTACAAATAAGCAGAATACGGCATTTACGCCTGAAGGAGCAGACGGGGGCGACATGAAAAAGCAGCAGACAAAACATAGGCAGCCAAAATCCGAAACATTGTTAGGGGGTCCGCAGAGGACCGCATGGAGTGGGATAACTGAATGAAATGCGGATGCTTTTGGTATTGTTACCCCCCCCCCCCCCCCCCCCAAAAAAAAAAAACAAAAAAAAAAAATAAACAAATAAAAAAAAATGTAAAAGATTAAAATACGGTACCCGGAATATTTTCTCAGAAACAGCGCCACCCTTGCTTTCTCTGGTCATATTTGGTATTGCCGTTTTAAAAAAACAAGTAAGTGTGGTTAATATGTAATTCCACATGTAACCTCTAGACAAGAGTGGCGCTGTTCCTCAGGGTTTCTCAAGGTTTAGTGTTATTTTTCTCACACAGAAGTCCAAATCTGTCATTTCGGGTAATAAAACCAATGATCGATCAAATTGAAAATGCAGATAAAGTAAAATGTGGTTAGATTTTGTCACTTTAGAAGGTTTGCCATGCTTATTTAATCTGAGCTGTTTGCCATGCCTGTATACACATTACCTGAGGAAGTGCCCTGTACGGGCAAGAAACGCGTTGCGATTGTGTTTTGAATAAACCATACAAACTTAACCCCTGCATTACAGACTCTTCTTCTACTGCGTTGCGCCGGACTAAGGATCCAATTTAACATCTGCCATTTTTTTCCATATTTTGTCATAGGGAACTTTCACGTCCTCTATGGTAGAATTTAGAGTAAGAAAGGGATTAGAGGTGATTTACAAATCTGTATAACTTTCTAGCACCAGTTGATCTGAATTATTTTTTTCCACCCTCCGGAGTACCCTTTTAAAGGGGTACTCCGGTGGAAAACTTTTTATTTTTTATATTTTAAATCAACTGGAGCCAGAAAGTTAAACAGATTTGTAAATTACATCTATTAAAAAAAAACTTAATCCTTCCAGAACTTATTAGCTGCTGAATACTACAGGGGAAATTATTTTCTTTTTGGAACACAGAGCTCTCCGCTGACATCATGGGTGCAGTGCTCTCTGCTGACATCTCTGTCCATTTTAGGAACTGATGTGAACCCAGCCTAACCTGTACGTAACCTTTCTTGTATATTTAATAATAAATTTGTATTTCCTTTTAATATAAATAATGACTTTTAAAATGACCACTAGGGGTCCCCATTTCACCCAGAACATAATCCTGTCCGGCTGTAGCATCATCTTTGACCCAGCTAAAGCACAGGCAGGGACAAAGTCCAGGAAGTGAGGGCAGGACTAGTACTCCTCTGTGCTCACTCCTGTCCTATCAGACTACAGCATAAAAACAGAGAGGAGGGGGTTACAGAGCAGCCTGTAGTGATTGGATAAAGAGACCTAGAACAGCACAGCAGACTCAGGGAGAAGGAGGAGTCATGCAGAGTGAGGGCAAGCCCCCTCCATAGCACAGGATGACAAACCAAGTGAGCAACAGATATAAGGTATTTGTTAGAGAAATATAGGTGCTAGATACATAAAAATGAAATGTACATGATCAGGATTAGGGACTGGGTAACATATAATATTTGTGTATTTTTTGTTGTTGAACATGACAGGTATTCTTTAAAGGGGTACTCCGCCCCTAGATATCTGATCCCCTATCCAAAGGATAGGGGATAAGATGTCTGATTGCGGGGATCTTGCAGCTGGGGACCCCCGCCATCTCTGTGCAGCACCCAGTGTTCGTTTAGAACACTGGGTGCGGTGGGCAAGGGGTTGGGACGTCATGACCACGACCTTTGTGACATTATGCCACGCCCCCTCAATGCAAGTCTATGGGAGAGGGCGTGCCGCCCTCTCCCATAGACTTACATTGAGGGGGCGTGGCGTGACATCACAAGGGGCCTGGCCATGGGGGCGTGGCGTGACATCACAAGGGGCCTGGCCATTTGGATAGGAGATAAGATGTCTAAGGGCGGAGTACCCCTTTAAACAGTTTTCAAACCGACTAAGCAACCCATGCAAACTGCTACCAACCATTAACCAACACAACAAACAGCCAAAAAACAAACAAAACCTAATCTAATAATCTACGAATCAGGCTCCTTAATTAAAACCAACCTCATCGGTTCCAACTGATCTCCCATATCCCTTCAATAATAATAAGAATTCATTCTAAACATCTCGCTGACACTCGCACTAAATCCTGCGCAAAACTTCGTATCCTTTTCCCTTTTTTTCATCATTAAAGCGTTGCGAGTGGCGGCGGCGGCGAGGAGCGCGTCGTCTTCCCTTTCTAATACTCTTTGATTGAAATGTAAAAAGTCCACAGATAATTAATTTCTCCTCATCACTTTGACTCATCTCTTCTGCCAATTTGACTGTTGTTGTTTTAATTTCGTAACAAGCTAATAATGAGAATTAAACTTCGGGATGAGTCCCGATGTGGCCAATTTGCACAATTAAAGAAACAATATACTGCAAAACGCCTCGGCCCCCGCGCACAAAAATAGGACGATTTCCAGGATACAAATGTATCAATATTGGGCAGGATTCCATGATACAAGTTACATAGGATTGTGAAACATTGTACACACAGCACTTAGGGGCCCGTTCACACTGAGTAATTCCTCTAGAATTCTCCGCTCCAAATGAATGCCCATCTCCTCTGCCCATTGATTTGAAAGGGGTTATCCAGGAAAAAAAAAACTTTTTTTATAAATCAACTGGCTCAAGAAAGTTAAACAGATTTGTAAATGACTTCTATTAAAACATCTTAATCCTTTCAGTACTTATGAGCTGCTGAAGTTGAGTTGTTCTTTTCTGCCCAAGTACTCTCTGATGACACCTGTCTCGGGAACTGTCGAGAGTAGAAGCAAATCCCCATAGCAAACCTCTTCTACTCTGTGCAGTTCCCGAGACAAGCAGAGATGTCAGCAGAGAGCACTGTTGTCAGACAGAAAAGAACTCAACTTCAGCAGCTGATAATTATTGGAAGGATTAAGATTTTTTTAATAGAAGTCATTTACAAATCTGTTTAACTTCCTGTAGCCAGTTGATCTAAAAAAAAAAAAAAAAAAAAAAAGGTTTTTTACTGGAATACCCCTTTAATGTTTTTTCCGCTGTCCTGTTCACTCTGCGGAAATTCCGCTAGCGGAATTCCAACACTGAATTCCTTTCCGCTTGAAGAAAGAGCATGTTCATTCTTCAAGCGAAAGCCAATAGAAGTCAATGGTATAAAAAACATTCTGCCCGACATCGTTTTCGAGTGGAATTCTAGCGGAATTCAGAAAAGTAGAATTAAATATCCTCCTCCTTCATTCCTCTTCATTTCCGCATGGAAATTCCGTTTGATGGATAAAATGACAGAAGGCAACAATTTCCTGACCGAAATTATTCCTCATGAATTCCTCAGTGTGAACATGGAGGAAACCTCTAGGGAACTATGGCAGGAGAATTACTGTTCCCTGGAGCTTAGAGCAGTGTTTCTCAACCAGTGTGCCTCCAGCTGTTGCAAAACTACAACTCCCAGCATCCTCGGACAGCCTCCAGCACTTAGGGAAAAAAATTTCCCACATCATCTATTGGGGCAGGTATATTGATGATGTGTAATGATGAGCGGCAGCGGCCATATTCGAATTTGCGATATTTCACGAATATATTGACGATTATTCGTCCTATGTTTGCGAAATTCGCATATTCGCTATGTTCGTTCACTTTTTTTTCCCATGCGAAAATCCACATGGAAAATTTGCATAAAATTTGCTTAAAAATTTGCATGTGAAAAAAACAAAACAAAAAAAAATAAAATAAAAACAAATATTCCTCATTATGAACATCTACCACTATATTCTAAATATTTGCTAAATCGCAGCGTGCTGATATAAAAATTAGCATTACGAATATTCGTGCTCAACACTAATGATGTGTTCGTTTTGTGGTCCGGAACTAAGGACCTTTTTAGGGACTTTATTGGTGACTTAAACAAAAAATGTACTTTTGAGATCCATAATGATGAACTTCTACTACAATGACTATTTATATAACACGAGACCCTTTAATTTACGCCCCGTATTTCCCCTCGCTCACAGGTATTCCCTTGACCTAAATGCAGAGTTAGATGACATTAAAAGGACCGTGTATAATAAGTTTATCATTATATCTACAAATAATTCTTAAAGGGGCAGTTCACTGGTTAATGGTGCACTTCCCCTTTAAGGGCAGCAGTGGGTTATATGGCTGCCATTTTGGAATTATGACATCATCAGAGTGAAGACTTGACGCTTCCTATGATGTCATAGGTGTCCACTCTGACCTCAGCTTGTCACAGCTGAGGGTTTGTTACAGTTGAATACACTGTAGGGAATCCCTGGGGACTCCATGATGCGTTTTATATGCACTGATACATTGTAGCAAACTATCAGGTCAAGTTCACAGATCACTGATAATTAGATACAACTGTAACTACAACTTTAACCACCAGGATAGTATAGTGGAGAAGACTCCTTCTGGTGATGAAGTAAGGGGGGACTATATTGACCGTTGCCAGAGGGGGAAGGAGACTAATTCACCCCAGTTAAACAGATTGGCAGCAATAAATGTGATGCACGGAATCAGAAGATGATGAAAAGGTATTTGTTCTGCTATAAACATTCTACATTTCTTTATTATTAACAGTCATTCAGGACTTTTGCCATGTAAATGCTTCTGCTTGGCTTTGTAAAGATGGTGGACCAGTATGCCAAGAATGGACTACAAAGAAAAATGATAAAACCCAATATATCAAGCAAATAACCAATATTCAACCATGAAGCCATCATGTAGAGTAATGTTCTATATCCAAGCATTATCCCCGGTGCATTAGATCTCAGTTGTCTGACAGAATGTAAACAGGAGAGAGAAGAATGGCTCCGGATATTATAAGAACAGCGCGGAGCACAGGTGCCAGGAGAAGTGCAGAAACCATTGTCACTTGGCTTTGACTTGGCGCGAGAAATCTCTTTAGTCGTATTATAAGTGTGAAAGGAGCTCGGTACAGATGATAAGGGAGAAATTCACACGTCTTATGAGCCGGCTGACTACAGGAACTAATTGGACCAAGGAGGTGCGATCCCTAATCCTATAGTCACCAGAGAATGGGCACAGACAATGGCGCAACTGCTCCTCGGCATCACCCATGAGTCTCGCGGAGACAGATGAGGCCAACAGATCATCAATGTCTAGTGGATCCCATCTATGTGATAGCGTACAGTACATGTGACCCTACCCTTCTAATATACTGCACTATACTATATAATACTGTCCTATACTGCCATACTGTGCTATACTCTGCTATACCACATGATACTATAATACATGATACTGCACTAATCTATACTATATGACCATATACTATTATTTATAACACTGTCTTTACTATAATGTAATACACTATGCTTGTCTATTATATACTGTACTGTACTATACTGTCATACTGTGCAATACTCTGCTATACCACATGATACTATACTGCACTAATCTATACTATATGACCATATACTATTATTTATAACACTGTCTTTACTATAATGTAATACACTATGCTTGTCTATTATATACTGTACTTTACTATACTGCCATACTGTGCTATACTCTGCTATACCACATGATACTATAATACATGATACTGCACTAATCTATACTATATGACCATATACTATTATTTATAACACTGTCTTTACTATAATGTAATACACTATGCTTGTCTATTATATACTGTACTTTACTATACTGCCATACTGTGCTATACTCTGCTATACCACATGATACTATAATACATGATACTGCACTAATCTATACTATATGACCATATACTATTATTTATAACACTGTCATTACTATAATGTAATACACTATGCTTGTCTATTATATACTGTACTTTGCTATACTGCCAGACTGTGCTATACTCTGCTATACCACATGATACTATACTGCACTAATCTATACTATATGACCATATACTATTATTTATAACACTGTATTTACTATAATGTAATACACTATGCTTGTCTATTATATACTGTACTGTACTATACTGTCATACTGTGCAATACTCTGCTATACCACATGATACTATACTGCACTAATCTATACTATATGACCATATACTATTATTTATAACACTGTCTTTACTATAATGTAATACACTATGCTTATCTATTATATACTGTACTTTACTATACTGCCATACTGTGCTATACTCTGCTATACCACATGTTACTATACTGCACTAATCTATACTATATGACCATATACTATTATTTATAACACTGTCTTTACTATAATGTAATACACTATGCTTGTCTATTATATACTGTACTTTACTATACTGCCAGACTGTGCTATACTCTGCTATACCACATGATACTATACTGCACTAATCTATACTATATGACCATATACTATTATTTATAACACTGTATTTACTATAATGTAATACACTATGCTTGTCTATTATATACTGTACTTTACTATACTGCCATACTATGCTATACTCTGCTATACCACATGATACTATACTGCACTAATCTATATTATATGACCATATACTATTATTTATAACACTGTCTTTACTATAATGTAATACACTATGCTTGTCTATTATATACTGTACTTTACTATACTGCCAGACTGTGCTATACTCTGCTATACCACATGATACTATACTGCACTAATCTATACTATATGACCATATACTATTATTTATAACACTGTCTTTACTATAATGTAATACACTATGCTTGTCTATTATATACTGTACTTTACTATACTGCCAGACTGTGCTATACTCTGCTATACCACATGATACTATAATACATGATACTGCACTAATCTATATTATATGACCATATACTATTATTTATAACACTGTCTTTACTATAATGTAATACACTATGCTTGTCTATTATATACTGTACTGTACTATACTGTCATACTGTGCTATACTCTGCTATACCACATGATACTATAATACATGATACTGCACTAATCTATACTATATGACCATATACTATTATTTATAACACTGTCTTTACTATAATGTAATACACTATGCTTGTCTATTATATACTGTACTTTGCTATACTGCCAGACTGTGCTATACTCTGCTATACCACATGATACTATACTGCACTAATCTATACTATATGACCATATACTATTATTTATAACACTGTCTTTACTATAATGTAATACACTATGCTTGTCTATTATATACTGTACTTTACTATACTGCCATACTGTGCTATACTCTGCTATACCACATGATACTATAATACATGATACTGCACTAATCTATACTATATGACCATATACTATTATTTATAACACTGTCTTTACTATAATGTAATACACTATGCTTGTCTATTATATACTGTACTGTACTATACTGTCATACTGTGCAATACTCTGCTATACCACATGATACTATACTGCACTAATCTATACTATATGACCATATACTATTATTTATAACACTGTATTTACTATAATGTAATACACTATGCTTGTCTATTATATACTGTACTTTACTATACTGCCAGACTGTGCTATACTCTGCTATACCACATGATACTATAATACATGATACTGCACTAATCTATACTATATGACCACATACTATTATTTATAACACTGTCTTTACTATAATGTAATACACTATGCTTGTCTATTATATACTGTACTTTACTATACTGCCATACTGTGCTATACTCTGCTATACCACATGATACTATAATACATGATACTGCACTAATATATACTATATGACCATATACTATTATTTATAACACTGTCTTTACTATAATGTAATACACTATGCTTGTCTATTATATACTGTACTGTACTATACTGTCATACTGTGCAATACTCTGCTATACCACATGATACTATACTGCACTAATCTATACTATATGACCATATACTATTATTTATAACACTGTCTTTACTATAATGTAATACACTATGCTTGTCTATTATATACTGTACTTTACTATACTGCCATACTGTGCTATACTCTGCTATACCACATGATACTATACTGCACTAATCTATACTATATGACCATATACTATTATTTATAACACTGTCTTTACTATAATGTAATACACTATGCTTGTCTATTATATACTGTACTTTACTATACTGCCATACTGTGCTATACTCTGCTATACCACATGATACTATAATACATGATACTGCACTAATCTATACTATATGACCATATACTATTATTTATAACACTGTCTTTACTATAATGTAATACACTATGCTTGTCTATTATATACTGTACTTTACTATACTGCCATACTGTGCTATACTCTGCTATACCACATGATACTATACTGCACTAATCTATACTATATGACCATATACTATTATTTATAACACTGTCTTTACTATAATGTAATACACTATGCTTGTCTATTATATACTGTACTGTACTATACTGTCATACTGTGCAATACTCTGCTATACCACATGATACTATACTGCACTAATCTATACTATATGACCATATACTATTATTTATAACACTGTCTTTACTATAATGTAATACACTATGCTTGTCTATTATATACTGTACTTTACTATACTGCCATACTGTGCTATACTCTGCTATACCACATGATACTATAATACATGATACTGCACTAATCTATACTATATGACCATATACTATTATTTATAACACTGTCTTTACTATAATGTAATACACTATGCTTGTCTATTATATACTGTACTTTACTATACTGCCATACTGTGCTATACTCTGCTATACCACATGATACTATACTGCACTAATCTATACTATATGACCATATACTATTATTTATAACACTGTCTTTACTATAATGTAATACACTATGCTTGTCTATTATATACTGTACTTTACTATACTGCCATACTGTGCTATACTCTGCTATACCACATGATACTATAATACATGATACTGCACTAATCTATACTATATGACCATATACTATTATTTATAACACTGTCTTTACTATAATGTAATACACTATGCTTGTCTATTATATACTGTACTGTACTATACTGTCATACTGTGCAATACTCTGCTATACCACATGATACTATACTGCACTAATCTATATTATATGACCATATACTATTATTTATAACACTGTCTTTACTATAATGTAATACACTATGCTTGTCTATTATATACTGTACTTTACTATACTGCCATACTGTGCTATACTCTGCTATACCACATGATACTATAATACATGATACTGCACTAATCTATATTATATGACCATATACTATTATTTATAACACTGTCTTTACTATAATGTAATACACTATGCTTGTCTATTATATACTGTACTTTACTATACTGCCATACTGTGCAATACTCTGCTATACCACATGTTACTATACTGCACTAATCTATACTATATGACCATATACTATTATTTATAACACTGTCTTTACTATAATGTAATACACTATGCTTGTCTATTATATACTGTACTTTACTATACTGCCATACTATGCTATACTCTGCTATACCACATGATACTATAATACATGATACTGCACTAATATATACTATATGACCATATACTATTATTTATAACACTGTCTTTACTATAATGTAATACACTATGCTTGTCTATTATATACTGTACTTTACTATACTGCCAGACTGTGCTATACTCTGCTATACCACATGATACTATACTGCACTAATCTATACTATATGACCATATACTATTATTTATAACACTGTATTTACTATAATGTAATACACTATGCTTGTCTATTATATACTGTACTTTGCTATACTGCCAGACTGTGCTATACTCTGCTATACCACATGATACTATACTGCACTAATCTATACTATATGACCATATACTATTATTTATAACACTGTCTTTACTATAATGTAATACACTATGCTTGTCTATTATATACTGTACTTTACTATACTGCCATACTATGCTATACTCTGCTATACCACATGATACTATAATACATGATACTGCACTAATCTATACTATATGACAACATACTATTCTTTATAACACTGTCTTTACTATAATGTAATACACTATGCTTGTCTATTATATACTGTACTTTATTGCCGTATGCTATACAAAACTGTGCCCTGCTGTACTTCAATATAGTTTACTATATTATAATGTACTATAGTGTTCTGTACTTTGAAATTTTAATTATACTGTAATTATCTTTACTGTACAATATTATTATATACTAGATCCTTTTTAAGGTAGAAAAAAGACAACAGTCCATATGGCTCTGCACTATACTAAACTATATGATACTGTACTCTACTTTATGATACTGCACTTTACTATACCATATGATACTGCACTATACTAAACTATATGATACTGTACTCTACTTTATGATACTGCACTTTACTATACCATATGATACTGCACTATACTAAACTATATGATACTGTACTCTACTTTATGATACTGCACTTTACTATACCATATGATACTGCACTATACTAAACTATATGATATTGTACTCTACTTTATGATACTGCACTTCACTATACCATATGATACTGCACTATACTAAACTATATGATACTGTACTCTACTTTATGATACTGCACTTTACTATACTATTTCATACTGTATTATACTATACTATTCTTTACTATACAGTATTATTGTATACTATATGGTATTGCACTATACTGTACTACACTACATAATACTGCACTATACTATATAATACGGTATTATGCTTTACTATATAATACTGCACTCTACTATATTATACTATATGAGACTGTATTCTATGTTACTATATGACACTGTTTTATACTATATGATACAGCACTATACTATTTGATGCTGTATTATACTATACTATATGATACTGTATTATATTATACGATACTGTGTTATGCTTTACTATATGATATTGCACTATACTATATGATACTGTATTATATTATACTATATGATACTGCACTATACTATATGATACTGTATTATATTATACTATATGATATTGCACTATACTATATGATACTGTATTATATTATACTATATGATATTGCACTATACTATATGATACTGTATTATATTATACTATATGATATTGCACTATACTATATGATACTGTATTATATTATACTATATGATACTGTATATTATACTATACTATATGATACTGCACTATACTATATGATAATGTATATTATACTATACCTTATGATATTGCACTATACTATATGATACTGTATTATATTATACTATATGATACTGTATATTATACTATACCTTATAATATTGCACTATACTATATGATACTGTATTAAATTATACTATATGATACTGCACTATACTATACAGTGTTATACAAGCGCAGTGCAACACATTACAGCTCCATAGTATCATAGGAAGTCAATGTTCTGCAGTAAAGGCTCCGCACACACGACCCAGTCTACACAGTAAATCTCTTCTTGGTCACTGCCGTATTCTGGTTATTGTAGCTTGGGTTGCAAAGTTGTTCTAGAAACCAAGTCAACGTCCATTGAGCAGATACAAAATAACAATACCACACAGTACCAAAAAGTAACAATGTGTGACAATTCTACCTGCTGTTTCAATAAAGTCAACGCATTGACCCAAAACCTCTCTATATGGGTACGGTGCATCTCCAAAATCTTATTACTACAGAAGACAATTTATTGTATCGGTCCTGCAGGGGACCACGCTAGGTGTAATCTTTCAGCGATAAATAAAGACCAGAAAAAAACTACTATTACTATGCTAGTAAGCATCTTCCTTAACGAACATAGTTTTCTTTTTTTTTTCTGGTCTATGACGCTTCTTCGCCTTTCAATCCTTGTTCACACACATAATCTAAACATTTCAAAAACTTCAGGGACTTTTCCTTCCGCCCCCACAACCAAACAATCCAGTGGCCATTCCGGCAATCTGTTCCTATGCTTCGACCATCACCACTGAAGTCGTCTCATGGAGGCGCTGACATAGACAAAGATTACGGAGAATATTGGGAATAACTCGGCCTACAGTCCTTCATATAGTCCCTTATTGCTCAGGATACTTCCATGAGTTATATAAGCAATAATACACTTCACAGAAAATTGCAATATTCGCTCTTTTAAAACTTTATTTAGTATGGAATAAATAAGTGTCCTCAAAAACCATAGAAATAATACACCAAAAACATACGTCTCAAAAACGAAGGCTGGGTCGGGGGCTAACCAGGTAATGCCTCCACGTAAATTCCACAACAGCCTGGGATAGATATTTAAGTAATTTCCTACAGTACTGTGTAATAAACACTCTAATGTACAACAAGTCCCGACACGTTTCCCCCCTATTTAGAGAGACCAACAATGAGAGGGGTTCATCAGGGGACAACAATTAGGAACAAAAAAACGGCATAAAAAAACAATATAGCATTAAAGGGGTACTCCGCCCCTAGACACCTTATCCCTATCCAAGGGATAAGATGTCTGATTGCGGAGGTCCCGCCGCTGGAGACCCCCGCGATCTCGGCCACGGCACTCCAGCAGACATCCGGTGCACAAAGCGAACTTCGCTCCGCGCTGGATGACTGGCAATGAGAGGCGGAGGCTGGTGACATCACGGTCATGCCCCGCTCGTGACGTTACGGCCATGCCCCCTCAATGCAAGTCTATGGGAGGGGGCGTGACGGCCGTCACGCCCCCTCCCATAGACTTGCATTGAGGGGGCATGGCCGTAACGTCACGAGCGGGGCATGACCATGATGTCACCAGCCTCCGCCTCTGCACCTGACGCTCTAAACGAACGCAAGGTGCAGCGTGGAGATCTTGGGGGTCCTGCCGCTGGATAGGGGATAAGATGTCTAGGAACGGAGTACCCCTTTAAATAAGATGTAGACAATTGCCAAAACAATGACAGATCGGTCCGGTTACGGACCACTCACTCAGACGCCATGGATGAACCAATAGTAGCTATAGAGGGATCTCGGATAACGATTTCTCCTCCTCCCTGAGCGGCAGCAACAATTGCACACTAAATAAATGTTACGTTTTAAATGAGCGCATATTTCAATTTTCTCCGTGATAGCGTTTATATAAGCAATAATACCATCAGTTAAGATTCACAGGAGATGCGCCAACCTCTACGTGTCGTTCCCAACGCTACATCCATAAAAGTCAACCATAAGAAGCTTATACCGAGCTACAAGAATCATGGCGAAAGAGCAAACACACAAAGACGAGACACTCGGTTGACTTCGTAGGAGCTTTCGTTGACTGCCAAAGGCTACGTGTGACCCATAATGCATCTCACCTGCCATGCTGGTTATGCTGTAGACCCACCCCCACCATGAGGCTAGTGGAAGAGAAGGTGGTTGCTCAATGTACTCACCTCGGGTAGAGGCATCCCGTTGATGATGAGGTCGGGCTGAGGAGGACTCTGGTTGGTGAAGGTGTGGTGGTAGACATGATTGGAGCCAGCATTCCTGGTGTTTTGGTTCTCCACATTGAGGAAGGTGCTGTCGGAACGCCTGCAGCCAAGCGGGAGGGTCTGCTGGTGGTAGTCAAAGTAGTTTAGTGATGAAGTAAGGGAGGAACAGCTCACCACGTTCATTTTATCCGTCTCCTCCACATCCCGAGGCACCAGGCGGATGTCGTTCTTGCTGATTTTCTTCTTCTTGTTGGATTTCTTCTGGTGGCCATAGGAGTATTCCGCTATTCTGCAAGACAACATTAATAAGGTGCAAACACATGCAGGTTTTATTAGGGCAGGGTGTCATACATGGCAAACCCAACATGAATGAATGCAGAAGAAACAAAAAAAATAAATAAATAAACAACAACAACATAAATAAATAAATAAATAAATAATAAAACTCTACATAAATAAATAATAAAACTCTACATGCAGAGAAAACATTTCCGGAACCCTGGATGATGGTTGTCTAAGCTTCTCCAGACTCACACGCTGTGAAGATTTACAAGTGTCGTTCCCTTCATCCTCTCATTACGCTCATGTTAGGAGTCGTGAACCCGGATTTGGAGAATATTAATGGGAAGTTCTAGGGGTTAATTGGTCGGACAGAGAGACGTATCTACAAAGCCGCGCTGAGATTGCGGGCGGCCGTCAAACGTTTCGGCTTTATATACGGGAATCTATCAATTGTGTCACGTTTTTTTTTAGCTTCGCGTTGAAGATGGTCTTCAACCTGCGGACCTCCAGAGGTTGCAAAACTACAACTCCCAGCATGCCCGGACAGCCTTTGGCTGTCCGGGCATGCTGGGAGTTGTAGTTTTGCAACCTCTGGAGGTCCGCAAGTTGAAGACCACTGTTCTATTTGATTCCTTTCTTCCCTGACACATTGTTACGGCCCCTCATTAGGACGGAGCCTATAGATTTAGCATTTAGTCTTTAATTACAGGGATGGATGGAAAACGATACAGAATGTGTATCCAACCAAGTAGGGAAGAACACAGAGGTGGACACCTTTAGTGATGTTGAACTACAACTCCAAGAATGCCCTGGGCTTTAGCTCATTGCTGCGGATATTATCTAGATATTATACTACGTCCAGTTCTGGAGCTGCACCTTGTCCTCTTCTCGACCAAAAATAAATGTAAAAAAGCAATAATGGGGCTTAATCCACTAGGGCAGTGGTCTTCAACCTGCGGACCTCCAGATGTTGCAAAACTACAACTCCCAGCATGCCCGGACAGCCGTTGGCTGTCCGGGCATGCTGGGAGTTGTAGTTTTGCAACATCTGGAGGTCCGCAGGTTGAACACCACTGCACTAGGGCTTTGACCACCATGATAGAGCTGGCTGTAGAATACAGATGCAGCAGAGCTGACTCATTTAATTTGGGAAAACGTTAACATTAACCCTTTATGTCACTGTTACTAATAAGCTATCCGAACTGACACATTGTATCCACTCGCACATTGTGATACAACCGCAACCCCTATCCAACCATAGCTGTTAGATGCAGTCCTATGCAAATCGTCATCAGCTCTGCTACATCTGCATGCTTGTCAGTGATGATAGGGAAGGGATGTGTCGCATTTACTAATGCATTTATGCGGTAAAGTGAGGAGGATGATGATGATAACCTGTCCGGTCTGGGAGAACATACTCCGGAGGTTACAGTAGACTATACAGGGAATGATGGGGCTAAATCCACTACGTCAGGGTTTCCCAACCACGGTGCCTCCAGCTGTTACAAAACTACAACTCCCAGCATGCCAATATTTAAACAGAGGTCAAAAGGTGACCCCGGGAATTATAGGCCTGTTAGTTTAACCTCGGTTTTATGTAAATTGTTTGAGGGGTTTCTAAGAGATGCTATTTTGGAATATCTTGATACAAATAAATGTATGACCCCATATCACATGGCTTTATGAGGGATCGGACCTGTCACCTGATCAGCTTTTATGAGGAGGTGAGCTCCAGACTGGACAAGGGGGAATCGCTGGATGTCGTATATATGGATTTTTCCAAAGCATTTGATACGGTGCCACATAAAAGGTTGGTGCATAAAATGAGAAGGATGGGGCTGGGGGAGAATGTGTGTAAGTGGGTAAGTAACTGGCTCAGTGATAGGAAACAGAGGGTTGTTATTAATCGTACTTATTCTGATTGGGTGACTGTTACTAGTGGGGACCACAGGGGTCAGTCTTGGGTCCTATTCTATTTAATATATTCATTAATGACCTTATAGAGGGGTTGAATAGTAAAGTAGCAATCTGTGCAGATGATACTAAACTCTGTAAAGTGGTCAACACAATAGAGGACAGTGCACTGTATATAGTAGATAACACAATAGAGGACAGTGCACTGTATATAGTAGATAACACAATAGAGGACAGTGCACTGTATATAGTAGATAACACAATAGAGAACAGTGCACTGTATATAGTAAATAACACAATAGAGGACAGTGCACTGTGTATAGTAGATAACACAATAGAGGACAGTGCACTGTTACAAATGGATCTGGCTAGGTTGGAGATTTGGGCTGGGAAGTGGCAGATGAGGTTCAACACTGATAAATGTAAGGTAATGCAAATGGGGAGGAAAAATCCGGGCTGGGATTATGTATTAAATGGGAGCTCACTTGGGACGACTGATGTGGAAAAGGACTTGGGAGTCTTAGATAATGGTAAATTTAGCTGTAGAGACCAGTGTCGGGCAGCTGCTGTCAACGCAAATAAAATCATGGGGGGCATCAATAGGGGCATAGATGCCCACGACAAGGAAATAATTCTACCACTATACAAATCACTAGTCAGACCACACATAGAATACTGTGTACAGTACTGGTCAGACCACACATAGAAAACTGTGTACAGTACTGTTCAGACCACACATAGAATACTGTGTACAGTACTGGTCAGACCACACATAGAATACTGTGTACAGTACTGGTCAGACCACACATAGAATACTGTGTACAGTACTGGTCAGATCACACATAGAATACTGTGTACAGTACTGGTCAGACCACACATAGAATCCTGTGTACAGTACTGGTCAGACCACACATAGAATACTGTGTACAGTACTGTTCAGACCACACATAGAATACTGTGTACAGTACTGGTCAGACCACACATAGAATACTGTGTACAGTACTGGTCAGACCACACATAGAATACTGTGTACAGTACTGGTCAGATCACACATAGAATACTGTGTACAGTACTGGTCAGACCACACATAGAATCCTGTGTACAGTACTGGTCAGACCACACATAGAATACTGTGTACAGTACTGGTCAGACCACACATAGAATACTGTGTACAGTACTGGTCAGACCACACATAGAATACTGTGTACAGTACTGGTCAGACCACACATAGAATACTGTGTACAGTACTGGTCAGACCACACATAGAATACTGTGTACAGTACTGGTCATACCACACATAGAATACTGTGTACAGTACTGGTCAGACCACACATAGAATACTGTGTACAGTACTGGTCAGACCACACATAGAATACTGTGTACAGTACTGGTCAGACCACACATGGAATACTGTGTACAGTACTGGTCAGACCACACATGGAATACTGTGTACAGCACTGGTCAGACCACACATGGAATACTGTGTACAGTACTGGTCAGACCACACATAGAATACTGTGTACAGTACTGGTCAGACCACACATGGAATACTGTGTACAGTACTGGGCACCAGTGTACAAGAAAGATATAGTGGAGCTGGAGGAGGTTCAAAGATGGGCAACCGGAGTAATACGGGGAATGGGAGGACTACAGTACCCAGAAAGATTATCAGAATTAGGGTTATTTAGTTTAGTAAAAAGAAGGCTTAGGGGCGACCTAATAACTATGTATCAATATATCAGGACAGTACAGAGATCTCTCCATGATCTATTTATACCCAGGACTGTATCTATAACAACGGGGCATCCTCTACGTCTAGAGGAAAGAAGGTTTCTACACCAGCACAGACGGGGTTCTTTACTGTAAGAGCAGTGAGACTGTGGAATTCTCTGCCTGAGGAGGTGGTCATGGGGGACTATGTAGAAGAATATAAAAGGGGTCTGGATGCATTTTTGGAGAATAATAACATTACAGGTTATGTATACTAGAATTATAGGGACAGAACGTTGATCCAGGGATTTATTCTCATGACATATTTGGAGTCGGGAAGGAATTTTTACCTCTAGTCTGAGGGATTTTTGCCTCCTCTGGATCAACTCAGTAGGGACTCATTAGGGTCATAGGTTGAACTTGATGGATTCTGGTCTTTTTCCGACCTTATGAACTATGTTACTATGTTACTATGCCCAGACAGCTGTTGGCTGATCGGGCATGATGGGAGTTGTAGTTTTGCAACAGCTGGAGGCACAGTGGTTGGGAAAAGATGCACTAGGTATTTGACCACCATGATAGAGTGGGCCATAGAATACAGATGTCGCAGGGCTGACTTGCAATAATTTGGGTAAATGTTAATATTAACCATTTATGTCACTGTTACTAATCAGCCATCTAAGCTGACACATTGTATCCACTCGCACATTGTGATACAACAGCAACCCCTATCCAACCATAGCTGTTAGATGCAGTCCTATGCAAATCGTCAACGGCTCTGCTACATCTGCATGCTTGTCAGTGAGGATCGGGAAGGCATGTGTCGCATTTACTAATGCATTTGTGCGGTGAAGTGAGGATGATGATGATAACCTGTCCGGCCTGGGAGAACATACTCCGGAGGATTTGCTTATTGGAGACTACAGTCTATTATACAGGGAACCTTTATCTCCAATGACTAGTCAATGAGCAGTCACGTCTCACCTAAGGCTCCTCTTCTCCTGCAAGCACCCGAGCGTGAGGAGCAATCTGATAGCTAAACAACCCCCAAATGACTGAAAGATGGAGATTCGAGTAGAAAATACAAGTAAATAAGTGCAAGAAGCCAAGAAAGCGAGAAAACTCCCGACCTGAATACCCAGTCCACAAATAGAAGCCATAGACACTGCTTCACCACATCGGGCCAGTAGTCTCCAAACTGTGAACCTCCAGCTGGTGCAAAACTACAACTCCCAGCATGCCCGGACAACTGCTATAGGTGAAGTCCAGTTCTAGTGACCCAATGTTTCTTAACCAGGGTGCCTCCTGCTGTTGCAAAACTACAACTCCCAGCATGCCCGGACAACTGCTATAGGTGAAGTCCAGTTCCAGAGACCAAAAGTTTCTTAACCAGGGTGCCTCCTGCTGTTGCAAAACTACAACTCCCAGCATGCCCGGACAACTGCTATAGGTGAAGTCCAGTTCTAGAGACCAAAAGTTTCTTAACCAGGGTGCCTCCTGCTGTTGCAAAACTACAACTCCCAGCATGCCCGGACAACTGCTATAGGTGAAGTCCAGTTCTAGAGACCAAAAGTTTCTTAACCAGGGTGCCTCCTGCTGTTGCAAAACTACAACTCCCAGCATGCCCGGACAACTGCTATAGGTGAAGTCCAGTTCTAGAGACCAAATGTTTCTTAACCAGGGTGCCTCCTGCTGTTGCAAAACTACAACTCCCAGCATGCCCGGACAACTGCTATAGGTGAAGTCCAGTTCTAGTGACCCAATGTTTCTTAACCAGGGTGCCTCCTGCTGTTGCAAAACTACAACTCCCAACATCCTGGACAACTTCTATTGGTGAAATCCAGTTCTAGTGACCCAATGGTTCTTAACCAGGGTGCCTCCTGCTGTTGCAAAACTACAACTCCCAGCATGCCCGGACAACTACTATAGGTGAAGTCCAGTTCTAGACACCCAATGTTTCTTAACTAGGGTACCTCCTGCTGTTGAAAAACTACAACTCCCAGCATGCCCGGACAGCCTTTGGCTGTCCGGGCATGCTGGGAGTTGTAGTTTTGCAACAGCAGGAGCAACACTAGTTGGGAAACACCGCTCTAAGCCCAAGGGAATGGCAATCCTTTAGCCATGGTTCTCTAGAGGTTCCCTCCACTGGATGCAATCTGGGCATGCTGGGAGTTGTAGTTTTACAACAGCTGGAGGCAGAATAGTAGGAACACACTGCTCTAAGCCCAAGAGAAGGACAGTCCTCCAGCCATGGTTCCCTTGAGGTTTCCTCCACAGGGGGGTTTTCTGAGCACTCTGGGGGTCCACAGTTTGGAGACCACAGCCATAGACTATGGATAGAAGGGGAGGGGGGCACAAACTTATACAATGCATTTATGGACCAAATGATTTACTTCTTCTAACAGGCCCTCTATGGGCAGGTACAGATGTGTGGGGGGTTGGGGGGGGGGGGGGGGGGGTTGGGATTATGATCATAGCTACACATTGCAGATCTACATCTATGATCATGAAGTTCTCCTTGCATTGGGAAAGATCAATGAGACAGCGCAGGCCATGAAGGGTTAATACCACCTCCTTTTTATCTATTTATTTTTTTCTTCCTCCTACGAGAAAACCCAAGAAAGCTAAGTGATGGTAATGAATGGAGGCCCACGATCGGCAATTGGAAATGTCACATAAAACTAAAAAATATGACATGGATTTATCCCTCAGTCCCGATGACATTTTCATCTTGACGGAAATAAAACCACAGAATTAAATAGCGATGGGGGTGGGGGGAGGGGCAACGGAGCCACGAAAAAGTCATCCAGACTCCCAGCCGCACAGGGAAAATACAGAGGGAAGGTTCTGCCGGGCAGAGCGGAGGAATTGTAATTTTCGCCTGCCCATCAATTTTTCATTTTGATAGAATTTCCTAAAATTGTTAAGAAGAAAAGGGGGGGGGGGGGGGGATCTATAGTCTATAACTGCATTATGTGCAATGGGGGCTGCATAGACTCCCCCCTGTTCTCCTCACTGGAAGCAGTGCATGCACCTACTCCCACCCCCTGTGCTCCTCACTACAAGCAATCAATGTACCCCCCCCCCTCTTCAAGGCTCCCCAATGGAAGCAGTGCTTGCTCCTTACCACCCCACCCAGCTCCCCTGGGAAACATTGCATGTACCCCCAAATTCCCCAAATGACGGAAATCCCCTCTGAGGCACCTTGCTGGAAACAGTGCATGCACCTATTCCCCCTATGCTCCTGTGCATGCACCTACTCCCCCCATGTGCCCCTGTGCATGCACCTACTCCCCCTTGTGCTCCTGTGCATGCACCTACTCCCCTGTGCTTATGTGCATGCACCTATTCCCCCTATGCTCCTGTGCATGCACCTACTCCCCCCATGTGCCCCTGTGCATGCACCTACTCCCCCTTGTGCTCCTGTGCATGCACCTACTCCCCTGTGCTTATGTGCATGCACCTACTCCCCCTGTGCTTATGTGCATGCACTTACTCCCCCATGTGCTCCTGTGCATGCACCTACTCCCCCTTGTGCTCCTGTGCATGCACCTACCCCATGTGCTTATGTGCATGCGCCTACTCCTCCTGTTCATGCACCTACTCCCCCTGTGCTCCTTTGCATGCACCTACCCCCGTGCTCCTGTGCATGCACCTAACCCCCACCTGTGCATGCACCTACTCCCCCTTGTGCTCCTGTGCATGCACCTACCCCATGTGCTTATGTGCATGCGCCTACTCCTCCTGTTCATGCACCTACTCCCCCTGTGCTCCTTTGCATGCACCTACCCCCGTGCTCCTGTGCATGCACCTAACCCCCACCTGTGCATGCACCTACTCCCCATGTGCTCCTGTGCATGCACCTACTTCCCCATGTGCCCGTGCATGCACCTACTCCCTCTGTGCTATTGTACATGCACCTACTCCCCCCGTGTTCCTGTGCATGCACCTACTCTCCCCCTGTGCTCCTGTGCATGCACCTACCCCCCCCCCGTGCTCCTGTGCATGCACCTACTCTCCCCCCCCCCCCCACCATGCATGAGTCCCCCATGCCCCCTGACACTCCTTACTGGAAGCAGTGCATGCACCTGACCCCCCACCCCCTCACTACAAGCAGTCAATGCACCCCCCTCCCTATTGGACACAGTGCAGGAGACTTAGCACATAGTAGTCAGTGAAGCAGAGAGCAGCTCTCCAGTCTAAGCCTCCCCGACCTGACAGATCTGCTCTCCGCATTATCAGCCACAGATCAGCACAGGCGCTGCAGTCAGCCTTGTGTATTTGGACAGAGGCAGATGTTTGCACAACTGGGGTGTAACATGTTTAGCTCCCTGACTCATTACATCTGTGCAGCCCCCTCACATCCTCTGCAGGCTCTGCTATTCTGCTTCAGTAAACCAAAGGGTTAATTATTCTCCATTCTATAGACAGTGAGTGAATATATATATCCCCCCCCCCCCCCCTATAGTGGACGCGGGGGTCATAGGATTCAGCCCAAAGGAACCTGATTTACTGCACAGGGAGAAGATACAATGATCTGTAGGGAGAATAGACAGGGAAGGGGCCTGTGATCTGGGGAGAACTACAAATCACAGCATGCCCTCCTAGATACCAAGACAGGGAAGGGGCCTGTGATCTGGGGAGAACTACAAATCACAGCATGCCCTCCTAGATACCAAGACAGGGAAGGGGCCTGTGATCTGGGGAGAACTACAAATCACAGCATGCCCTCCTAGATACCAAGACAGGGAAGGGGCCTGTGATCTGGGGAGAACTACAAATCACAGCATGCCCTCCTAGATATCAGGACAAGATGGCAATTGTCATTCCAGGGATGCATCTATCTATCTATCTATCTATCTATCTCATATCTATCTATCTCATATCTATCTATCTCATATCTATCTATCTCATATCTATCTCATATCTATCTCATATCTATCTATCTCATATCTATCCATCTATCTATCTATCTTATATCTATCTATCTATCTATCTATCTCATATCTATCTATGTATCTATCTATCTCATATCTATCTATCTCACATCTATGTATCTATCTCATATCTGTCTATCTATCTATCTATCTATCTATCTATCTCATATCTATCTATCTATCTCATATCTATCTCATATCTATCTCATATCTATCTATCTATCTCATATCTATCTATCTCATATCTATCTATCTCATATCTATCTATTTATCTATCTCATATCTATCTATCTATCTCATATCTAACTATCCATCTATCTCATATCTATCTCATATCTATCTATCTATCTGTCTCATATGTGTGTGTGTATATATATATATATATATATATATATATATATATATGTCCATCTATTTATCTCTTATCTATCTATCTATCTCATATCTATCTATCTATCTCATATCTATATATCTTATATCTATCTCATATCTATCTATCTATCTATCTATCTATCTATCTCATATCTCTCTATCTCATATCTATCTCATATCTCTCTATCTCATATCTATCTATCTATCTATCTCATATCTATCTATCTATCTATCTATCTCATATCTATCTATCTATCTATCTATCTATCTATCTATCTATGATTTTACACAGATTTTTGTGGCATTTTCTATTATTATAACAACAATAAGTAAACTGAGCTACATAATACATAACAATCTAGTAAATCTCGGCCTGTCTCCTGTGATATGTGATTTATGTAATGGGATCGATGTGATATGTGATTTATGCTATATACTATATGATATTTATGTGATATATGGGATATGTGAGATGTGATTATTGTAATATCTGATACATGATATATGTGATGATGATTTGATACATGTGATTTATGTGATATGTGATATGTCTTAAATGTGATTTATGCAATATAATTTATGTGATTCACAAGCTGTATGATTTATATAATATGTGATATGTGTTTTATGCAATATTTGAGATGCAATACAATATTTGTGATTTATGTAATATCTGATATATGTGATATGGGATTTATATGATATTTGAGATGTGATACAGTACGTGTAATATGTTATAAATGTGATATGAGATTTGTGTGATATATAATATTTGTGATCTGTGATATTTGTGATATTTGTGATCTGTGATATTTGTGATATTTGTGATATTTGTGATATGTGATATTTGTGATCTGTAATATTTGTGATATGTAATATTTGTGATATTTGTGATATGTAATATTTGTGATATTTGTGATCTGTGATATTTGTGATCTGTGATATTTTTGATATGTAATATTTGTGATATGTAATATTTGTGATATGTAATATTTGATATCAGAGTAACAGGATTAGGCTGTATATTGTATATTATCCCCTCCCCCCCCCCCTCCCCCCCCCCTGTATCTGATTGATATTCATCTGGGGCGACCATTTCTCTACCAAACTTTTGTTATTTTCCTGACAATAGTGTAAGGCGAGAAATCCTGCTCCATAGCCCTGGTCCCTGATAGTAGCCCCAGTGCCCCCCCCCGCACCCTATACAGGGGGCTTCTCCCCCCCACCCCCCGCACCCCTATACAGGGGGCTTCTCCCCCCCACCCCGCACACCTATACAGGGGGCTTCTCCCCCGCACCCCTATACAGGGGGGCTTCTCCCCACCACCCCCTGCACCCTATACAGGGGGCTTCTCCCCCCCCCCCCACCCCCCGCAAACTATACAGGGGGCTTCTCCCCCCCACCACCCCCTCACCCTATACAGGGGGCTTCTCTCCCCCACCCCTGCACCCTATACAGGGGGCTTCTCCCCCCCCCCCGCACCCTATACAGGGGGCTTCTCCCCCCCCACCCCCCGCACCTTATACAGGGGGCTTCTCCCCCCCCCCCCCCTGCACCCTATACAGGGGGCTTCTCCCCCCCACCCCCGCCCGCACCTTATACAGGGGGCTTCTCCCCCCCCACCCCTGCACCCTATACAGGGGGCTTCTCCCCCACCCCCCCCGCACCCTATACAGGGGGCTTCTCCCCCCCACACCACCCCCGCACCCTATACAGGGGGCTTCTCCCCCCCACCCCCTGCACCCTATACAGGGGGCTTCTCCCCCCCCCCCCCCCCCCCGCAGCCTATACAGGGGGCTTCTCCCCCCCCACCCCTGCAACCTATACAGGGGCTTCTCCCCCACCCCCGCACCCTATACAGGGGGCTTCTCCCCCCCCCCCCCCCGCACCCTATACAGGGGGCTTCTCCCCCCCACCACCCCCGCACCCTATACAGGGGGCTTCTCCCCCCCACCACCCCCGCACCCTATACAGGAGGCTTCTCCCCCCCACCACCCCGCTGCTGCCTCCACAATATGTGAGATGGAAATAATTCTAATAAATCTGATCTGATAAGGAGGAATGGACAGTGACTCCTGGCATTTGTTGGTGTTTTTCGCTCTCTCTTTAGCCATTTGTGCTGTCACTCGGGTTGGGCAGGGGGGACGGGGCTGGGGGGGGGGGGGGCGATCACCTCACGGGGCAGCATTGAATGTAAAAATCATTTTGTTTTCATTTAATTCAGTTTTCTTTCAAATTCCAACTGTGATTCACATCAGCCTGCAGGACTCCGCTGGCTCGTGCATTCCTTGTGCTCACACTGCCACCTAGTGGTGAAAAGTCAGAAGTGGCACCTTGTCTCCTGCAACCTGCTCCATGAACTGGCAGCAGAGAGGAGCAGTGACTGCAGACACCTGCATGAGTTTGTCATTTGTGTTGCATTTCTAAAACCTAGGAATAAACTAATCCCATTCTGCAACCCCCCCCCCCCCATCCTATTAGCACTCTATCTATGCTGTACATGCAAAGTTCTATAGCAGTGCTTAACACTTTCATTGCCTGTATTATCAGGCGACATATTCAATTGAGTCCATACACCAGTGTTTCCCAAACCAGGGTGCCTCCAGCTGTGGTTAAAACTACAACTCCCAGCATGCCCGGACAGCCGAAGGCTGTCCGGGCATGCTGGGAATTGTAGTTTTGCCACAGCTGGAGGCACCCTGGTTGGAAAAACACAGCCATACATATACCAGATGCGGAATACTGGTCAACAGTGAAAACATAAGAAGATCAGAGGGAGGGAGAGAGGATAGGAAGGTGCACAAGCTCTGACTTATTGGACCAGGACTGGTCACACTGCACATTATTCACCCTTTTATGCAGGGACGTGCACACATAGACTAAAGGGGGCTCTTGACCCCCTGCCCCTTTAATGCACCTAGATTGGGACCTCTGTGGGGGAGATGCAGGTCCTATTCAGCTGACAGTTTAAAAAAAATAAAAAAATAAAAAAATAAAAATAAAATAAACAAATAAATATATATATATATTATATATATATATATATATATATATATATGTATTTATATATTTATTTATTTATTTTTTAGCAAAAAGTGCCCTTTTTTTTTACTTGAGCCCTCGCCCCCCCCCCCAAAAAAAAAATAATAATAATAATATATATAATATATATATATATATATATATATATATATATATATCTGTGCACGTCCCTGCTATTCGGTACATTGGGAATGGCTCCTTACCTGCAGTTGTAGGTCCTGATCTCCTTGTTGTCTCTCTTGCATTTCACAGCCACAAAGATCATGGTGACAAAGAGGATGGCGGCAATAGATCCCAGGGCAATGATGAAAATCAGGGACAAATTGACAGATCCTATGGACTCCTGGGCATCCAGGGCCGGGGACAGGTAGATGAGAATCAAGGCAGATGCAGAGAGTGATGGCTTCCCATGGTCCTGAGCAGCTACAATCAGTTCATAGGTGGTCTTGGAGTTCTCCCCGAAGGTCCTGGTGGTCCTGATCTCCCCATTCATTTGGTCAATCTCAAAGAAGCCCCTGTCCCCCTCGGTGATCTCATAGGACAGTCTGCCATTCTCGCCTTCATCATAGTCATCAGCCTTGACCACAGTCACCAGGTAGCCCATGCCAGCATTCCTGGGGATGTAGACCTCCGAGGTGCCATTGACCAGTGGGGGCGCAGTGATCACTGGGGTGTTGTCATTTACATCCACCACTATGACTCTGACAGTGACATTGCTCTGGAGAGGTGGGGTCCCCCCATCTTTGGCAGAAATCTTAAACTCAAAAGCCTTGGTCTGCTCATGGTTGAAGGACCTGAGGGCATAGATGTCCCCAGTGGTGGGGTTGATGGACACATAGGTGAAGACTGGCATGTCTCTGACTTGGGAGGGCACCAGTTGGTAGGACACACTGCCATTTAATCCTAGATCGGGGTCCCTGGCTGACACCGCCAGCAGGAAGGCCCCGGGGGTGTTGTTCTCGGAGACAATGACTTGGTAGAAGGTTTTGGAGAAGTGGGGATGGTTGTCATTCTCATCTGTGATCCTGACTGTGAAGGACTTGGTGGACTGTAGAGAAGGGTTCCCCCCATCCTTGGCCTGGATGGTCAGGTTATACTGGTCCCTCTGCTCCCTGTCCAATCTGCCATCGACCAGGATGGTGGAGAAGCTTTCATACTCCTGCAGCCTGAAGGGGACATTGCCCAGGAGTTTGCACATCACCCGACCATTGATGCCCGAGTCCCTGTCTGAGACCCTCACCAGGGCGATGACATAGCCGGGGGGCGCATTCTCACTCACCTCCACCACCTCACTGTTGACTGACAGCAGGTTGATGACAGGCACATTGTCATTGACATCCAGCACATTGACTGTCACTTTGCAGTGAGCGGGGATGGAGTTGGGTCCCAGATCCTTGGCTTGGACATCGATCTCATAGACGTGGCCCTCCTCATAGTCTATGGCCCCGATAACGGTGACGACTCCGGTCTTGGGGTCGATCTTGAAGAGCTCCCGGGTCTTGTCGGACACGTAGCTGTTGAAGGAGTAGACGATCTCCCCGTTGGTGCCCTCGTCTGGATCGGTCGCGTTGAGATCGATGACGATGGAGTTGAGGGGGGCGTTCTCCGGGACATTGACGGTGTAAGCCGCTTCCTCGAACACCGGGTTATTGTCATTGGAGTCGATCACCTTAATATTCAGCTCCACTGTCCCGAAATTAGAGGGGTCCCCCCCATCCAGGGCCGTGATGATGTAGTTGTAGTGGGATTGGGTCTCCCGGTCCAGGTTCTTTTCTACCACCAATTCTGCAAACCTGGATCCGTCCCCCCGGGTTTTAATCTCTAAGCCGAACAGATCGTTTGGGGTGATCTCGTACGACTGCACCCCGAAGTTGCCCGAGTCGGGGTCGTATGCGCTCTCCAGGGGGATCCTGGTGCCGGGGCTGGCCGTCTCCGAGATCTCCAGGTCGATCTGGTCGGTGGGGAAGCTGGGGGCATTATCGTTCAGATCTTTGATCTCGATCTTGATGACACAGATCTCCATGGAGTTGGACATGACCTCCAGGGAGATGACACATTTGGGCATCTGTCTGCACAGAAGGTCCCGGTCGATCTTCTGCTTGGTGACCAGCACCCCGGAGGCATTGATGTCCACCAGGTGGGGGGCAGAGTTGGAGACCACCCTGAAGGCTGGCTGCCGGGGGTCCAGCACGAAGCCCGCATCCTTAGCGTCCTTAGCTACGTTAGCGATCTGGGTGCCCGCTTTCTGCTCCTCCTCCACCGAGTACTTCAGATTGATCAGCGCCCGACTACGACTCCACGACACGACCAGAAGAAGCAAAATGTGCAAAATATCCATCTCCCTCCACATACACGACCACATAGTGTCTTCTGCTGCCCCCTGAAGTGTCACACTGAGGGGCTGACAGGGCTCAGGCGGGGAAATGCAAGGTGCAGGCTACACAACCAAGGGGCACAACACACATCTACACAATCGGGGTCCGGCTGGGTGAGGGGTCCACTACTTGGCTTCTTCTCGCCTTCTGTGCTGCAGTCTCAGCTCCAATGTAAGGATGGAAGAATGGGGGGCTGCCTAGGACCCCGACACCTGCTCTGCATGCGCAATGTGTCAGGGAGAAGGCATCAGAGGGCACTAGATGGGCACTTATACCGCGTCCTCATGACTCAAGATGTGCAGGGATGTGGAGGTGTCTGGGAGCATGACAGGGAGTCCGAGGCTCAGCTCAGCCCCAAACCTCCCTCAGCCCCATCTGATCCAGAGCAGACAGCAGCGTCCATTCATTTACGCAGTCCAGTGCCCACCGCCGGCTCCCCTTATCTGCAATTGTGGATTTGCCAAGAAAAAAAATGCCAAGTCCCACCTTATGCCTGTGATCTCCACAAAGTGTGAAGGATAGGAGAGCAGGTGGGCTGCACGGAGCCCCCCTCCCGGAATGTCTGCAGGAGCCAAGCAGCAAATAAATCCAGTACGGATGCAGCAGGAAGACTGTCAGTTATCTCCAGATAATGTCCAGGGGGGGAGAAGACTCCTGCGGAGCCCCCGAGCCCACCCGACGCCTCTTCCCTTCTGGAATTCTTCTGGAATATGCAGAAAAATGGGAATGAAGTAGTTAACAATCCAAGCAGGAGAATGGGCTCCTTATGGCACAGTCCTCCGGGTGCCCGGGATTTGTAGTTCCTCTCCCGGAGTTCTCTGGATCCTGGCACCTTGCTGTCTCTCTCTGCTGCTGCTAACAACTACTGCCAGTGCAGTCTGTAAAGAGAGACAGAGGAGCAGGGAGGGGGAGGGAGCTGGCATCCTGCAGGCTGCAGCCTATCACAGACTGCTGGGGAGGAGGGGGGCCGTCGCCTCTCATTGGAGCTGGGGAGCTTCAAATTTCCAAGAGGGGAGTAAAACTTCAGCAGTCAGCAGCAGAGGAGCTGCAGGGAGGAGCTGTCCGAGGTGCCGGAGCTGCTGCGGACCCTCAGTGCTCTGCTGGATCTCTGCCCTGGTCTCTGCTGCCCCCCTGCACTCAGCTTAGATACATTAGAAGCCGTGTATCCCTGCAGGATCATTGCTGCAGCTTCTCCACCAGCCGCCTCCTGCTTCTCCGCGATCTCTATAGTAAATGTGTTTATAGCACCAGCTCTGTGTCCTTGAGCGGTATAGAGAAGGTTGTAGATCGCCCCTGCCCTGGTGTGTATGGGACTGATCAAGTGCAATGCTCTGCTGTGTATGGGACTGATCAAGTGCAATGCTCTGCTGTGTATGGGACTGATCAAGTGCAATGCACTGGTGTGTATGGGACTGATCAAGTGCAATGCTCTGCTGTGATGTGACTGCTCCAGTGCAATGCTCTGCTGTGTATGGGACTGCTCCAGTGTAATGCTCTGCTGTGATGTGACTGCTCCAGTGCAATGCTCTGCGGTGTATGGGACTGCTCCAGTGCAATGCTCTGCTGTGATGTGACTGCTCCAGTGCAATGCTCTGCTGTGTATAGGACTGCTCGAGTGCAATGCTCTGCTGTGTATGTGACTGCTCCAGTGTAATGCTCTGCTGTGATGTGACTGCTCCAGTGCAATGCTCTGCTGTGATGTGACTGCTCCAGTGCAATGCTCTGCTGTGATGTGACTGCTCCAGTGCAATGCTCTGCTGTGATGTGACTGCTCCAGTGCAATGCTCTGCTGTGACTGCTCCAGTGCAATGCTCTGCTGTGTATGTGACTGCTCCAGTGCAATGCTCTGCTGTGTATGTGACTTCTCCAGTACAATGCTCTGCTGTATATGTGACTGCTCCAGTGCAATGCTCTGCTGTGTATGTGACTTCTCCAGTACAATGCTCTGCTGTATATGTGACTGCTCCAGTGCAATGCTCTGCTGTGTATGGGACTGATCAAGTGCAATGCTCTGCGGTGTATGGGACTGCTCCAGTGCAATGCTCTGCTGTGATGTGACTGCTCCAGTGCAATACTCTGCTGTGTATGGGACTGCTCCAGTGCAATGCTCTGCTGTGTATGGGACTGCTCCAGTGTAATGCTCTGCTGTGATGTGACTGCTCCAATGCAATGCTCTGCTGTGTATGTGACTGCTCCAGTGCAATGCTCTGCTGTGTATGGGACTGCTCCAGTGTAATGCTCTGCTGTGATGTGACTACTCCAGTGCAATGCTCTGCTGTGTATGTGACTTCTCCAGTGCAATGCTCTGCTGTATATGTGACTGCTCCAGTGCAATGCTCTGCTGTGATGTGACTACTCCAGTGCAATGCTCTGCTTAGTTGTGACTTCTCCAGTGCAATGCTCTGCTGTATATGTGACTGCTCCAGTGCAATGTTCTGCTGTATATGTGACTGCTCCAGTGTAATGCTCTGCTGTGATGTGACTGCTCGAGTGCAATGCTCTGCTGTGATGTGACTGCTCCAGTGCAATGCTCTGCTGTATATGTGACTGCTCCAGTGTAATGCTCTGCTGTGTATGTGACTGCTCCAGTGTAATGCTCTGC
The DNA here is from genome assembly GCF_029499605.1 of Hyla sarda. Lineage (NCBI taxonomy): Eukaryota > Metazoa > Chordata > Amphibia > Anura > Hylidae > Hyla > Hyla sarda. The sequence continues at coordinate 186,854,489 of NC_079197.1, read as the reverse complement.
TGTGTATGTGGCTAATAGGGTGCAATGCTCTGCTGTGATGTGACTGCTCCAGTGCAATGCTCTGCTGTGTATGTGACTTCTCCAGTGCAATGCTCTGCTGTATATGGGACTGATCAAATGCAATGCTCTGCGGTGATGTGACTGCTCCAGTGCAATGCTCTGCTGTGATGTGACTGCTCCAGTGCAATGTTCTGCTGTGTATGTGACTGGTCCAGTGCAATGCTCTGCTGTATATGTGACTGCTCCAGTGCAATGCTCTGCTGTGTTGTGACTGCTCCAGTGCAATGCTCTGCTGTGATGTGACTGCTCCAGTGCAATGCTCTGCTGTGTATGTGACTGTTCCAGTGCAATGCTCTGCTGTATATGTGACTGCTCCAGTGCAATGTTCTGCTGTATATGTGACTGCTCCAGTGCAATGCTCTGCTGTGTATGTGACTTCTCCAGTGCAATGCTCTGCTGTGATGTGACTGCTCCAGTGCAATGCTCTGCTGTGATGTGACTGCTCCAGTGCAATGCTCTGCTGTGTATGTGACTGCTCCAGTGTAATGCTCTGCTGTGATGTGACTGCTCCAGTGCAATGCTCTGCTGTGTATGTGGCTAATAGGGTGCAATGCTCTGCTGTGTATGTTGCTAATAGGGTGCAATGCTCTGCTGTGTATGTTGCTAATAGGGTGCAATGCTCTGCTGTGTATGTGGCTAATAGGGTGCAATGCTCTGCTGTGTATGTGACTAATAGGGTGCAATGCTCTGCTGTGTATGTTGCTAATAGGGTGCAATGCTCTGCTGTGTATGTGGCTAATAGGGTGCAATGCTCTGCTGTGTATGTGGCTAATAGGGTGCAATGCTCTGCTGTGTATGTGGCTAATAGGGTGCAATGCTCTGCTGTGTATGTGGCTAATAGGGTGCAATGCTCTGCTGTGTTGTGGTTGAGTCCAATACATGGAGGTCCGGCAGGATCCCGGTTATTACAGGTCATCACAGGCGGTAATAAATCTCTTCCCATCAGCTGCTGCACATTGTAGCGTTTATAGTTCCAGTGTGAACCTGCACTCACCCCTCCATTACCCCCCTATACCGCTCACCCCTCCATTACCCCCCTATACCGCTCACCCCTCCATTACCCCCCTATACCGCTCACACCTCCATTACCCCCCTATACCGCTCCGCTCACCCCTCCATTACCCCCTATACCGCTCCGCTCACCCCTCCATTACCCCCTATACCGCTCACCCCTCCATTACCCCCTATACCGCTCCGCTCACCCCTCCATTACCCCCTATACCGCTCACCCCTCCATTACCCTCCTATACCGCTCACACCTCCATTACCCCCCTATACCGCTCCGCTCACCCCTCCATTACCCCCTATACCGCTCCGCTCACCCCTCCATTACCCCCTATACCGCTCACCCCTCCATTACCCTCTATACCGCTCCGCTCACCCCTCTATTACCCCCTATACCGCTCCGCTCACCCCTCCATTACCCCCTATACCGCTCCGCTCACCCCTCCATTACCCTCTGTACCGCTCCGCTCACCCCTCCATTACCCCCCTATACCGCTCACCCCTCCATTACCCCCTATACCGCTCACCCCTCCGTTACCCCCTATACCGCTCACCCCTCCGTTACCCACTATACCGCTCCATTGCCCTCCATTACCCCCTATACCGCTCCGCTCACCCCTCCATTACCCCCTTTACCGCTCACCCCTCCATTACCCCCCTATACCGCTCCGCTCACCCCTCCATTACTCCCTATACCGCTCCGCTCACCCCTCCATTACCCCCTATACCGCTCCGCTCACCCCTCCATTACCCCCCTATACCGCTCCGCTCACCCCTCCATTACTCCCTATACCGCTCCGCTCACCCCTCCATTACTCCCTATACCGCTCCGCTCACCCCTCCATTACCCTCTGTACCGCTCCGCTCACCCCTCCATTACCACCCTATACCGCTCACCCCTCCATTACCCCCTATACCGCTCACCCCTCCATTACCCCCTATACCGCTCACCCCTCCATTACCCCCTATACCGCTCACCCCTCCATTACCCCCTATACCGCTCACCCCTCCATTACCCTCTATACCGCTCCATTACCCTCCATTACCCCCTATACCGCTCCGCTCACCCCTCCATTACCCTCTATACCGCTCCGCTCACCCCTCCATTACCCCCTATACCGCTCACCCCTCCATTACCCCCTATACCGCTCACCCCTCCATTACCCCCTATACCGCTCACCCCTCCATTACCCCCTATACCGCTCACCCCTCCATTACCCCCTATACCGCTCACCCCTCCATTACCCTCTATACCGCTCCATTACCCTCCATTACCCCCTATACCGCTCCGCTCACCCCTCCATTACCCTCTATACCGCTCCGCTCACCCCTCCATTACCCCCTATACCGCTCCGCTCACCCCTCCATTACCCTCTATACCGCTCCGCTCACCCCTCCATTACCCTCTGTACCGCTCCGCTCACCCCTCCATTACCCCCTATACCGCTCCGCTCACCCCTCCATTACCCTCTATACCGCTCCGCTCACCCCTCCATTACCCTCTATACCGCTCCGCTCACCCCTCCATTACCCTCTGTACCGCTCCGCTCACCCCTCCATTACCCCCTATACCGCTCCGCTCACCCCTCCATTACCCTCTATACCGCTCCATTACCCTCCATTACCCCCTATACCGCTCCGCTCACCCCTCCATTACCCCCTATACCGCTCCGCTCACCCCTCCATTACCCTCTATACCGCTCCGCTCACCCCTCCATTACCCTCTGTACCGCTCCGCTCACCCCTCCATTACCCCCTATACCGCTCCGCTCACCCCTCCATTACCCTCTATACCGCTCCGCTCACCCCTCCATTACCCTCTATACCGCTCCGCTCACCCCTCTATAGCGCTGCTGAGGCTGTCGCGTCCTGTGGAGACAGACGATCACATGTTTAACGTGTTTTTAATCAGATCCATCGATCCCGACTAAAAATATCCGATCACAGGAGATCGTGTCCCATTATTTACCAGTGATCACAGGATGGGAAATCAATGGGGGGTTAATGGAGAGAGGTTCATTAAATGTTACATGGGAGGGGGCAACAAGGGAGGGACAGGGGCAACAAGGGAGGAAGGGGGGCAACAAGGGAGGAACAGGGGCAACAAGGGAGGGACAGGGGCAACAAGGGAGGAAGGGGGGCAACAAGGGAGGGACAGGGGCAACAAGGGAGGAAGGGGGGCAACAAGGGAGGAACAGGGGCAACAAGGGAGGGACAGGGGCAACAAGGGAGGGACAGGGGCAACAAGGGAGGAACAGGGGGCAACAAGAGAGGGACAGGGGGCCACAAGGGAGGGACAGGGGGCAACAAGGGAGGAACAGGGGCAACAAGGGAGGGACAGGGGCAACAAGGGAGGAACAGGGGGCAACAAGGGAGGGACAGGGGCAACAAGGGAGGGACAGGGGCAACAAGGGAGGGGCAGGGGCAACAAGGGAGGGACAGGGGCAACAAGGGAGGAACGGGCAAAAAGGGAGGAACAGGGGGCAACAATGGAGGGACAGGGGCAATAAGGGAGGAACAGGGGCAATAAGGGAGGAACAGGGGCAACAAGGGAGGAACAGGGGGCAACAAGGGAGGAACAGGGGGCAACAAGAAAGGGACAGTGGAAACAAGGGAGGGACAGGGGGCCACAAAGGAGGGACAGGGGGCAACAAGGGAGGACCAGAGGCAACAAGGGGGGGACAGGGGCCACAAGGGAGGGACAGGGGGCAACAAGGGAGGAACAGGGGCAACAAGGGAGGGACAGGGGCAACAAGGGAGGAACAGGGGCAACAAGGGAGGGACAGGGGGCCACAAGGGAGGGACAGGGGGCAACAAGGGAGGGACAGGGGCAACAAGGGAGAAACAGGGGCAACAAGGGAGGGACAGGGGCAACAAGGGAGGGACAGGGGCAACAGGGGAGGAACAGGGGGTAATAAGGAAGGAACAGGGGCAACAAGGGAGAGACAGGGGCAACAAGGGAGGAACAGGGGCAACCAGGGAGGGACAGGGGCAACAAGGGAGGGACAGGGGCAACAAGGGAGGAACAGGGCAATAAGGGAGGGACAGGGGCAACAAGGGAGGGACAGGGGCAACAAGGGAGGAAGAGGGGCAACAAGAGAAGAAGGTGAGCAACAAGGGAGGGACAGGGGCAACAAGGGAGGAAGAGGGGCAACAAAAGAAGAAGGTGAGCAACAAGGGAGGGACAGGGGCAACAAGGGAGGAAGAGGGGCAACAAGGGAGGGACAGGGGCAACAAGGGAGGAAGAGGGGCAACAAGAGAGGAACAGGGGGCAACAAGGGAGGGACGGGGGCAACAAGGGAGGGACAGGGGCAACAAGGGAGGAAGAGGGGCAACAAGGGAGGGACAGGAGCAACACGGGAGGAAGAGGGGCAAAAAGGGAGAAACGGGGCAACAACGGAGGAACAGGGGCAACAAGGGAGGAATCGGGGGAACAAGGGAGGAACAGGGGGCAACAAGAGAGGAACAGTGGGGCAACAAAGGAGGAACAGGAGGGGGCAACAAGGGAGGAACAGGGGCAACAAGGGAGGAACAGGGGCAACAAGGGAGGAACAGGGGCAAATAGGAACAGGGGCAACAAGAGAGGAACAGGGCAACAAGAGAGGAACAGGGGGCAAAAAGGTAGGAACAGGGGGCAACAAGAGAGGAACAGGGGGCAACAAGGGAGGAACAGGGGGCAACAAGGGAGGAACAGAGGGCAACAAGAGAGGAACAGGGGCAACAAGAGAGGAACTGGGGGAAACAAGGGAGGAACAGGGGCAACAAGGGAGGAACAGGGGCAAATAGAGGAACAGGGGCAACAAGAGAGGAACAGGGGCAACAAGAGAGGAACAGGGGCAAATAGAGGAACAGGGGCAGCAAGAGAGGAACAGGGGCAACAAGAGAGGAACAGGGGCAACAAGGGAGGAACAGGGGGCAACAAGAGAGAAACCGGCAACAAGAGAGGAACAGGGGGCCACAAGGGAGGAACAGGGGCAACAAGAGAGGAACAGGGGCAACAAGAGAGGAACAGGGGCAACAAGAGAGGAACAGGGGCAACAAGGGAGGAACAGGGGCAAATATAGAAACAGGGGCAACAAGAGAGGAACAGGGGGCAAAAAGAGGAACAGGGGCAACAAGAGATGAACGGGGGCAACAAGAGAGGAACAGGGGCAACAAGGGAGCAACGGAGGCAACAAGGGAGAAACAGGGGGCAAAGAGAGGAACAAGGGGCAACAAGGGAGGAACAGGAGCAAAGAGAGGAACAGGGGTAATAAGAGAGGAACAGGGGGCAACAAGGGAGGAACAGGGGGCAACAAGGGAGGAACAGGGGACAACAAGAGAGGGACAGGGGGCAACAAGGGAGGAACAGGGGCAACAAGGGAGGAACAGGGGGGCCACAATGGAGTAGCAGGGGCAACAAGGGAGGAACAGGGGCAACAAGGAAGAAACAGAAGGCAACAAGGGAGGAACAGGGGGCAACAAGGGAGGAAAAGGGGGCAACAAGGGAGGAACATGGGACAACAAGAGAGGGACAGGGGGCAACAAGGGAGGAACAGAGGGTAATAAGGAAGGAACAGGGGCAAGGGGGGGAGGGGAGTATCAGGAGGACAACAGGGGTAATTGGGGGCAGCAGAGGTTCAAGAGGTGCAGCAAGATAACAGGGGGCAGGATCACCCTATAAATATTCTATAAATATAAAGAGCTGACTGTCAGAATTGTGGTTACATATTGTACAAATGTAACTATACTGCAATGTCTGAATAGTGGCAACATATCAGACAATAGAAACATACAAAGGGGAGAGATAAAGTGTGTGAATATAGACATGAGATAGATAGATAGATAGATAGATAGATAGATAGATATGAGATAGATAGATAGATAGATAGATAGATAGATATGAGATAGATAGATAGATAGATATGAGATAGATAGGAGATAGATATGAGATCGATAGATAGATAGATATGAGATAGATACAGCAACCAAGTAAACGCAGCAGCACTCCGGCGTAGTGAAGAATAGTGACTTTTATTTATCACCAAAAAGCAATAGCGACGTTTCAACCACCTCACGTGGCTTGAGGACGGCCACGTGAGGTGGTTGAAACGTCGCTATTGCTTTTTGGTGATAAATAAAAGTCACTATTCTTCACTACGCCGGAGTGCTGCTGCGTTTACTTGGTTGCTATATTTCATCGGGGCCCGAGGACCAGGGCCCATCCACAGCCTGCACCCACTGCACCTAGTTCAACTTGAGAGTGCTGCTCCACCTGCTTCTCTACCTATGAGATAGATAGATAGATAGATAGATAGATAGATAGATAGATAGATAGATAGATAGGAGATAGATATGAGATCGATAGATAGATAGATAGATAGATATGAGATAGATAGATAGATAGGAGATAGATATGAGATAGATAGATAGATAGATAGATAGATAGATAGATAGGAGATAGATATGAGATAGATAGATAGATAGATAGATAGATAGATAGATAGGAGATAGATATGAGATAGATAGATAGATAGATAGATAGATAGATATGAGATAGATAGATATGAGATACATACATAGATAGATAGATAGATAGATAGATAGATAGATCGATGATAGATAGATAGATATGTGATACATAGAGAGATATGAGATAGATAGATATGAGATAGATAGATATGAGATAGATGGATAGATAGATATGAGATAGATGGATAGATAGATAGATATGAGATAGATAGATAGATATGAGATAGATATGTGATAGATAGATAGATAGATAGATATGAGATAGATAGATAGATAGATAGATAGATATGAGATAGATAGATATGTGATAGATAGATAGATAGATAGATATGAGATAGATAGATGGATTCTATTACAGTGGATGATCTGCCGCACTCTGCACTTAGTAACTGATCACTTTCTCTGCTGTCTGGCACACCGAGGGTTAAGCACATGTCAAAAGAAAAATCACAGAGGATCATATTATGGAAAGCGGAGACCAGGGAGGGAATGTGACTCTATGTATACACGGCTGGATACAAATATGTATTGACACCAGGGAGAAGAGAGGTGAAATGTTATCCCCTTCCCATCCCCATCCCCTCTGCAGGCTCCATGTCATCCCCTCTGCAGGCTCCATGTCATCCCCTCTGCAGGCTCCATGTCATCCCCATCCCCTCTGCAGGCTCCATGTCATCCCCATCCCCTCTGCAGGCTCCATGTCATCCCCATCCCCTCTGCAGGCTCCATGTCATCCCCATCCCCTCTGCAGGCTCCATGTCATCCCCATCCCCTCTGCAGGCTCTATGTCATCCCCATCCCCTCTGCAGGCTCCATGTCATCCCCATCCCCTCTGCAGGCTCCATGTCATCCCCTCTGCAGGCTCCATGTCATCCCCATCCCCTCTGCAGGCTCCATGTCATCCCCATCCCCTCTGCAGGCTCCATGTCATCCCCATCCCCTCTGCAGGCTCCATGTCATCCCCATCCCCTCTGCAGGCTCCATGTCATCCCCATCCCCTCTGCAGGCTCTATGTCATCCCCATCCCCTCTGCAGGCTCCATGTCATCCCCATCCCCTCTGCAGGCTTTATATCCATCCCCATCCCCTCTGCAGGCTTTATATCCATCCCCATCCCCTCTGCAGGCTCTATATCATCCCCATCCCCTCTGCAGGCTCCATGTCATCCCCATCCCCTCTGCAGGCTCCATGTCATCCCCATCCCCTCTGCAGGCTCCATGTCATCCCCATCCCCTCTGCAGGCTCCATGTCATCCCCTCTGCAGGCTTTATATCCATCCCCATCCCCTCTGCAGGCTCCATGTCATCCCCATCCCCTCGGCAGGCTCCATGTCATCCCCATCCCGTCTGCAGGCTTTATATCCATCCCCATCCCCTCTGCAGGCTCTATATCATCCCCATCCCCTCTGCAGGCTCCATGTCATCCCCTCTGCAGACTTTATATCCATCCCCATCCCCTCTGCAGGCTCCATGTCATCCTCATCCCCTCTGCAGGCTCCATGTCATCCTCATCCCCTCTGCAGGCTCTATATCCATCCCCATCCCCTCTGCAGGCTCTATATCCATCCCCATCCCCTCTGCAGGCTCTATATCCATCCCCATCCCCTCTGCAGGCTCCATGTCATCCCCATTCCCTCTGCAGGCTCCATGTCATCCCCTCTGCAGGCTCCATGTCATCCCCTCTGCAGGCTCTATATCCATCCCCATCCTCTCTGCAGGCTCTATATCCATCCCCATCCTCTCTGCAGGCTCTATATCCATCCCCATCCCCTCTGCAGGCTCCATGTCATCCCCATTCCCTCTGCAGGCTCCATGTCATCCCCTCTGCAGGCTTTATATCCATCCCCATCCCCTGTGCAGGCTCCATGTCATCCCCTCTGCAGGCTCTATATCCATCCCCATCCCCTCTGCAGGCTCCATGTCATCCCCATCCCCTCTGCAGGCTCTATGTCATCCCCATCCCCTCTGCAGGCTCCATGTCATCCCTTCTGCAGGCTTTATATCCATCCCCATCCCCTCTGCAGGCTCCATGTCATCCCCTGTGCAGGCTTCATGTCATCCCAATCCCCTCTGCAGGCTCTATGTCATCCCCATTCCCTCTGCAGGCTCCATGTCATCCCCTCTGCAGGCTTTATATCCATCCCCATCCCCTCGGCAGGCTCCATGTCATCCCTTCTGCAGGGTCCATGTCATGCCCTCGGCAGGCTCCATGTCATCCCCTCTGCAGGCTCTATATCCATCCCCATCCCCTCTGCAGGCTCCATGTCATCCCCTGTGCAGGCTCCATGTCATCCCCTCTGCAGGCTCCATGTCATCCCCTCTGCAGGCTCCATGTCATCCCCTCTGCAGGCTCCATGTCATCCCCTGTGCAGGCTCCATGTCATCCCCTGTGCAGGCTCCATGTCATCCCCTGTGCAGGCTCCATGTCATCCCCTTTGCAGGCTCCATGTCATCCCCTCTGCAGGCTCCATGTCATCCCCTCTGCATGCTCCATGTCATCCCCTCTGCAGGCTCCATGTCATCCCCATCCCCTCTGCAGGCTCCATGTCATCCCCTCTGCAGGCTCCATGTCATCCCCATCCCCTCTGCAGGCTCCATGTCATCCCCATCCCCTCTGCAGGCTCCATGTCATCCCCATCCCCTCTGCAGGCTCCATGTCATCCCCATCCCCTCTGCAGGCTCCATGTCATCCCCATCCCCTCTGCAGGCTCTATGTCATCCCCATCCCCTCTGCAGGCTCCATGTCATCCCCATCCCCTCTGCAGGCTTTATATCCATCCCCATCCCCTCTGCAGGCTTTATATCCATCCCCATCCCCTCTGCAGGCTCTATATCATCCCCATCCCCTCTGCAGGCTCCATGTCATCCCCATCCCCTCTGCAGGCTCCATGTCATCCCCATCCCCTCTGCAGGCTCCATGTCATCCCCATCCCCTCTGCAGGCTCCATGTCATCCCCTCTGCAGGCTTTATATCCATCCCCATCCCCTCTGCAGGCTCCATGTCATCCCCATCCCCTCGGCAGGCTCCATGTCATCCCCATCCCGTCTGCAGGCTTTATATCCATCCCCATCCCCTCTGCAGGCTCTATATCATCCCCATCCCCTCTGCAGGCTCCATGTCATCCCCTCTGCAGACTTTATATCCATCCCCATCCCCTCTGCAGGCTCCATGTCATCCTCATCCCCTCTGCAGGCTCCATGTCATCCTCATCCCCTCTGCAGGCTCTATATCCATCCCCATCCCCTCTGCAGGCTCTATATCCATCCCCATCCCCTCTGCAGGCTCTATATCCATCCCCATCCCCTCTGCAGGCTCCATGTCATCCCCATTCCCTCTGCAGGCTCCATGTCATCCCCTCTGCAGGCTCCATGTCATCCCCTCTGCAGGCTCTATATCCATCCCCATCCTCTCTGCAGGCTCTATATCCATCCCCATCCTCTCTGCAGGCTCTATATCCATCCCCATCCCCTCTGCAGGCTCCATGTCATCCCCATTCCCTCTGCAGGCTCCATGTCATCCCCTCTGCAGGCTTTATATCCATCCCCATCCCCTGTGCAGGCTCCATGTCATCCCCTCTGCAGGCTCTATATCCATCCCCATCCCCTCTGCAGGCTCCATGTCATCCCCATCCCCTCTGCAGGCTCTATGTCATCCCCATCCCCTCTGCAGGCTCCATGTCATCCCTTCTGCAGGCTTTATATCCATCCCCATCCCCTCTGCAGGCTCCATGTCATCCCCTGTGCAGGCTTCATGTCATCCCAATCCCCTCTGCAGGCTCTATGTCATCCCCATTCCCTCTGCAGGCTCCATGTCATCCCCTCTGCAGGCTTTATATCCATCCCCATCCCCTCGGCAGGCTCCATGTCATCCCTTCTGCAGGGTCCATGTCATGCCCTCGGCAGGCTCCATGTCATCCCCTCTGCAGGCTCTATATCCATCCCCATCCCCTCTGCAGGCTCCATGTCATCCCCTGTGCAGGCTCCATGTCATCCCCTCTGCAGGCTCCATGTCATCCCCTCTGCAGGCTCCATGTCATCCCCTCTGCAGGCTCCATGTCATCCCCTGTGCAGGCTCCATGTCATCCCCTGTGCAGGCTCCATGTCATCCCCTGTGCAGGCTCCATGTCATCCCCTTTGCAGGCTCCATGTCATCCCCTCTGCAGGCTCCATGTCATCCCCTCTGCATGCTCCATGTCATCCCCTCTGCATGCTCCATGTCATCCCCTGTGCAGGCTCCATGTCATCCCCTGTGCAGGCTCCATGTCATCCCCTTTGCAGGCTCCATGTCATCCCCTGTGCAGGCTCCATGTCATCCCCTCTGCAGGCTCCATGTCATCCCCTCTGCAGGCTCCATGTCATCCCCTCTGCAGGCTCTATGTCATCCCCTCTGCAGGCTCCATGTCATCCCCTCTGCAGGCTCCATGTCATCCCCTGTGCAGGCTCCATGTCATCCCCTTTGCAGGCTCCATGTCATCCCCTGTGCAGGCTCCATGTCATCCCCTGTGCAGGCTCCATGTCATCCCCTGTGCAGGCTCCATGTCATCCCCTCTGCAGGCTCCATGTCATCCCTTGTGCAGGCTCCATGTCATCCCCTCTGCAGGCTCCATGTCATCCCCTCTGCAGGCTCTATGTCATCCCCTCTGCAGGCTCTATGTCATCCCCTGTGCAGGCTCCATGTCATCCCCTCTGCAGGCTCCATGTCATCCCCTCTGCAGGCTCCATGTCATCCCCTCTGCATGCTCCATGTCATCCCTATGAGGTGTAACCATTCCTGCAGGGGAGGGTGGAGGAGTCCTGTGTGTCTGTGGTCAGGGGATAATGTGAGGCTCAGGCAGGAGAACTCCCTTCTCTCCTAGAGACTTGCACACAGGCTATTAGTCTGACTATTGCTGAAGATGCTGCATCCTTGTGGCAAAGTCTGTCAGGAACCCAGAGATCAATACAGGGAACTGGCGCCTTGAAGATTTGATTGAGCTGAGAGAAGAGTCTGAATGGGATGCGCTGCTATTAACAATCCCCCAGGTAACTAGAAATGGAAGAATTACTCAGGTAAAATTATTAACTTTGCAGCAGCAAATATATAAGAGAAAGAAAAGAAGCATAAAGACAACAAGATAGAAAGAGCAGAGCAGCCCCAGGGGAGGCCTAATAGAAAGTCTATCTGCAGCTGTCTATAAGAGGATGGAAACAAGCGAATCATCCGCCATGACATCCGATACTGTAATTACACATAGCAACATAATAATGATAATAATAATAATAATAATAATATGACATCCCCTCCTGTAATTACACATAGAAACATAATAATAATAATAATAATAATATGACATCCCCTCCTGTAATTACACATAGAAACATGAGGATAATGATAATAATAATAATAATAATAATAATAATAATAATAATAATAATATGACATCCGATACTGTAATTACACATAGCAACATAATAATAATAATAATAATAATAATATGACATCCCCTCCTGTAATTACACATAGAAACATAATAATGATAATAATAATAATAATAATAATAATAATAATATGACATCCCCTCCTGTAATTACACATAGAAACATAATAATGATAATAATAATAATAATAATAATAATAATAATAATATGATATCTCCTCCTGTAATTACACATAGCAACATAATAATGATGATAATAATAATAATAATAATAATAATAATAATAATATGACATCCCCTCCTGTAATTACACATAGAAACATGAGGATAATGATAATAATAATAGTAATAATACATCACAAGATTCTAATAAGAATAATACATCACATGTCTGCAGCCTGTATCTGTGGGGCCCCTAATAGTCCATCCTGGGCCCGCAGTCTGCAGCCTGTATCTGTGGGGCCCCTAATAGTCCATCCTGGGCCCGCAGTCTGCAGTCTGTATCTGTGGGGCCCCTAATAGTCCATCCTGTGCCCACAGTCTGCAGCCTGTATCTGTGGGGCCCCTAATAGTCCATCCTGGGCCCACAGTCTGCAGCCTGTATCTGTGGGGCCCCTAATAGTCCATCCTGGGCCCGCAGTCTGCAGTCTGTATCTGTGGGGCCCCTAATATTCCATCCTGGGCCCACAGTCTGCAGCCTGTATCTGTGGGGCCCCTAATATTCCATCCTGGGCCCACAGTCTGCAGCCTGTATCTGTGGGGACCCTAATAGTCCATCCTGGGCCCACAGTCTGCAGCCTGTATCTGTGGGGACCCTAATAGTCCATCCTGGGCCCGCAGTCTGCAGTCTGTATCTGTGGGGCCCCTAATAGTCCATCCTGGGCCCGCAGTCTGCAGCCTGTATCTGTGGGGCCCCTAATAGTCCATCCTGGGCCCGCAGTCTGCAGCCTGTATCTGTGGGGCCCCTAATAGTCCATCCTGGGCCCGCAGTCTGCAGCCTGTATCTGTGGGGCCCCTAATAGTCCATCCTGGGCCCGCAGTCTGCATCTTTAGGGCCCCTAATAGTCCATCCTGGGCCCGCAGTCTGCAACCTGTATCTGTGGGGCCCCTAATAGTCCATCCTGAGCCCACAGTCTGCAGCCTGTATCTGTGGGGCCCCTAATAGTCCATCCTGGGCCCGCAGTCTGCAGTCTGTATCTGTGGGGCCCCTAATAGTCTGTCCTGGGCCCGCAGTCTGCAGCCTGTATCTGTGGGGCCCCTAATAGTCCATCCTGGGCCCGCAGTCTGCAGTCTGTATCTGTGGGGCCCCTAATAGTCTGTCCTGGGCCCGCAGTCTGTATCTGTGGGGCCCCTAATAGTCCATCCTGGGCCCGCAGTCTGCAGCCTGTATCTGTGGGGCCCCTAATAGTCCATCCTGAGCCCACAGTCTGCAGCCTGTATCTGTGGGGCCCCTAATAGTCCATCCTGAGCCCACAGTCTGCAGCCTGTATCTGTGGGGCCCCTAATAGTCCATCCTGGGCCCGCAGTCTGCAGCCTGTATCTGTGGGGCCCCTAATAGTCCATCCTGGGCCCGCAGTCTGCAGTCTGTATCTGTGGGGCCCCTAATAGTCCATCCTGGGCCCGCAGTCTGCAGTCTGTATCTGTGGGGCCCCTAATAGTCCATCCTGGGCCCGCAGTCTGCAGCCTGTATCTGTGGGGCCCCTAATAGTCCATCCTGGGCCCGCAGTCTGCAGCTTGTATCTGTGGGGCCCCTAATATTCCATCCTGGGCCCACAGTCTGCAGCTTGTATCTGTGGGGCCCCTAATAGTCCATCCTGGGCCCGCAGTCTGCAGCCTGTATCTGTGGGGCCCCTAATATTCCATCCTGGGCCCGCAGTCTGCAGTCTGTATCTGTGGGGCCCCTAATAGTCCATCCTGGGCCCGCAGTCTACAGTCTCTGCCTTGTGCTTTGTGGCAGCAGAACATTGACCCGTCACATGATGCGAGACGCCGCTGTCTAATCTTCCCAAATGTTCTGGAAATCACAAGGAACTAATGATCAGAGACGCCGAGAGGAAATCAGACCAGAGCGCGGAGCGCACATGATCATTAAATATCGAGCAAGTCTTATCTGACGCTTCTGGTGTAAACGCGAGGGGTGGAGGCACCAGAAGGGAATTTAGGCTGCGCTCACACGGCCGCCTAGACCCGTCCCGTTCTTCTCCCGTCAAAAATAAAAACGGACCTTAAGAAAAAATAACAACAGACAATAACGAATGCAAATGGATGTTATCTGTTTGTATCTGTTCGTATCCATTAATGTTCAGTTAATAAAACCCCCAATTTTTTTTTTGTTCCGAGCGTGTTCAGAAGTAACAACGGATCAAAAAACATATTGAAAAAACGGATGACATAAAAGGCCCATCCATAGACTTCAATGTTACATTTACTGTGTGGTAACTGCCTTGGGGTGTTGTGTAGTTGGGGTGTTGCTGTGTTGGTATATGAGGGGTTAATTTAACCCTTGTCACTCGTGACGCCAGGGGGAGGGTTAATACGCTGAGGTAAATCTTCGGCCTATCACCACCCTTCCCAGAAAGGATAGGTGCGTGCTTAAATGAATGAAGGTCCACAATAGGGATGAACTTGGACTTGTATAAACTTTACTGAGGTACTTGCGTTACATCCAATAACAGTAACAGTCTCAGTAATACAGTCTCTATACGGCACCGCAGTGATTGGCAGATGCCGAGGACCATTGACTTATTCAGAAATTATTAGAATTAGGATTGGTGCAGAGATCCGTCCTGATTTAGGGGTCTGTTTAGGTCCGGTGATCTTGCAGACTTAACAGGGATTGAGGTAACTCACAGTTTTGTAAAGATGGCCGTTGCCGCAAGGCTTGGGCCTAGTCACTGCTGAAGATAGCTGCGCAGATCCGTCCTCATCCACAGCGCAGGAACAAGAGCGCGATTAATGGCCGCCGCTCCCTTATATGGGCAGGGCCGCTTTGGATTGGTCCATGTCAGCTGTCAGTCACCGTTACAATGCATGGTGGGCGATCACCTGACTTCCTCCAAAGGTCCTTGAACCAGAAAACCATAGAGTTCTGTAAGCATCACGCGACCCGCAGGTCCTGCGACACTACAACAAGGTAAGTATACTTATCCTGTACCAGGACACCACAACTGTATCCGTTTTTTTTTCTCCGCATGTGCCGTTTTTTCTGCCGTAAAAAAAAAAAAGGAAATGAGCGCAGACAGGTACAAACGGATGTAAACGGATTGTAAAAAAAAATCCCATTGACATGAATATGATTTAAGAAAAGAAAACAGTTTTTACTCCGTTTATATCCTGCAAGAACGGAACCGAAACGGGGATAAAAAAAACGGGGACAGGGCGGCCGTGTGAGCGCACCCTAACAAGGTGAACCCTTCCATGGGGGTCATTGTCACCTCCTGCCCCTCACACTGGTCTTCAGGCATTTGGAGCTGTAATGAATTGTACACAACGCTGTACGCAACGTAGAAGGGTCTTCCATCTTGTAAGGACCCCCCCCTTCTTCATACATAGGGGGTCACATACCACACATTGCAGGGGCCTCCCCTATATAAGGCTATGGGAAGGGCTAAAGGGGGTCAGCCTCCATTCTGGCCCCCAATGGTTGTCACACCTGGGCCGGCATCCAACTGGAAAGGACATGTGGGCGAAGAGTCCTGTCAACCAGCTTCTCCCACATAGCAGGACCGGCAATGCTGATTGGCTGAGGGGCGTTGATTGACATGTCTCTCTTTATGAGGCTCCTCCTTCATGTCCTTTCCACCCAAATGACAGGACTGAATGGGGACTGAAGATCTCTTGCTTTCCTCCCACTGACCCAGACGGTCTCCGAGAACTGTCCCCTCCTCAACAACGACCCCCATCGACCTCAACCCCTACAATAGGGTTATGGTGGCCAATTCTCTCCTGCTCCTGACTCTGTAGACCTCAATTGGTCAAGTCAGAATGGTGGATCTAGAAGTGGGTTGGGGGCGTGCACAGACATTTTGGGAGGCAGGGGCTCAAGAAGAAGAAACGGCACTTGTCATCCCAAAAAAATTGTAAAAACCTTAAATATGGCAAAGAAACCAACTTGGTTCCACATATAACATTAATCTGTTGCAGTGTTTCCCGACCAGGGGGCCTCTAGCTGTTGCAAAACTACAACTCACAGCATGCCCGGACAGCTGAAAGCTGTCCGGGCATGCTGGGAGTTGTAGCTTTGCAACAGCTGCAGGCTCTCTTGTTGGGAAACACTGCCCCAAGCCCCAGGGAAGAGTAAATCTTAAGCCATAGTTCCCTAGAGGTTTCCTCCATTTAGTTCCCCCCCCCCACCCCCTCTTCTAAGGGCTGGAGGCTGTCCGGGCATGCTGGGAGTTGTAGTTTTGCAACAGCTGGAGGCTCTCTGGTTGGGAAACACTGCTGTAAGCCAGAGGGAAGGGCAATTCTTCAGCCATGGTTCCCTAGAGGTTACCTTCCACAGAGAGAGGGGGGGGGGTGTTCTCCCCTAAATGCTGGAGGCTGTCCGGGGATGCTGGGAGTTGTAGTTTTGCAACAGCTGGAGGCACACTGGTTGGCAAACACTCTAAGCCCAGGAGAAGGGTAAACCCTCAGTCATGGTTCCCTAGAGGTTCCCTACATTGAGGGGGGGGGGGTTCGCCCCTATGTGCTGGAGGCTGTCCGGGCATGCTGGGAGTTGTAGTTTTGCAACAGCTGGAGGCACGTCTAATGTCTAATATTCATGTAAACTGCGCTAAGCTGCAATACCAGGCAGGGTAATGGACAAGAGGGGGCGCTGTTCCCGCAGCAAAGCATTTCTAGTCTGATACAATGATAAGGTTTAGGTCCCCGGTTCTAGGGTGAGTGCCCAGTCTTAGATGAACTCACTTATCCGTGCAACATATGCGCAGAGCTGCTCCAGTGAAACGGCAATCCGTATACAAGGAGCGCGCTGCAGGTAATGTCGCCATCCAAGGGGACCGCCAGCTATCTGGCAGATGTCATTTTTGGCTTCTATATCATTAGGATATAGACAAAGTGCCTCCATATGTCCATGTGTTGGGGCGCAGTGGTGTCCCCTGGTGGTTCCCACAGGAACAACCCTCATTTAGCTGCAGAGGATGTATAAAAAGACGTCATCCATAAAGCGCAGTCACCGTATACACTAAATAAATGTTCTTCTTCAATGTATCAATATATATATATATATATATATATATATATATATATATATATATATATATATATATATTACAATCTCTGCTTACTGCCAGTGAATGGAAACATTCTTATTCGTACCCAGAAGCTGCAAACCAGTTCTTACAATGTTCTGCTCTCCTGTAGCTTTAGGTCAGAGATGCTTAACAGCTGTTTCAAAACTACAACCACCAACATATCCCGATGACCGTGCATGATGGTGGTTGTAGTTTTGCAACAACTGGAGAGCCACAGGTTGGGAATCATAAGTTTAGGTCAGTGGTCTCCACACTGTGGACCTCCAGCTGTTGCAAAACTACAACTCTCAGCATGCCCGGACAGCCAACGGCTGTCCGGACATGCTGGGAGTTGTAGTTTTGCAACAGCTGGATGTCCATAACTCAGTGTTTCCCAAAAAGTGTGCCCCCAGCTGTTGCAAAACCACAACTCCCAGCATGTCCGGAAAGCCAACGGCTGTCGGGGCATGCTGGGAGTTGTAGTTTTGCAACATCTAAAGGTCCATAACCCGGTGTTTTCCAACTAGTAGCCTCCCCCCCCCTCAGATATTGCAATACCACAACCACTGGCCGTCCGGACATGCTGGGAGTAGTAGTTTTGCAACAGCTGGAGGTCCACAGCTTACTGGGTATGCTGGGGGTTGTAGTTTTACGACACCTGGAGGTCCACAGTTTGGAGACCACTGTTGTAGGTTGTCATTTGAGAGCGACAGTTGCGAACAACGCCCTGACAGCAAGCAGAGATCTTGAAAAATCAAGAAAAAATGGAACACAAAGTATCTTAGAAAGTCGCAGAACTTTTTCGAATCATTAATTTATATATAAAGAAAAAAAAAACACTACTGGATAAAACGATTTAAATCATCTGTAACAAGCAGCATCAGCTAACAAGCTGGCACCTCCGCTACGTGCAAGTAAATAACAATGCCCGCATAGCAGCGCGCAAAAAGTGCAAAATATCACAAAACGAGAAAACATCGCTTTCGCTTTTTTTTTTCTCCTTTTCTTGCAAGTCTGTGAAAATCAGTCCAGATAACGAGGACTAAATAAAAAATGTGCGCTTGACCTTAAATACTCTGCGCAGACACAGACACAAAATAAAACATAAAATACTGCGGCAATATTCATAAAGCAGTGCTGACAGCTGATTGGCTGATGGCCTATTATAAGGCACGAGCGCCTCTCATAGTAGACACTTATCTATCCAGGGTGGGTTCTGCCTATGCGTAAAATAGGCAGCCGCCTAAAGCGCCCTCTCCATGGGGGGCACCGCTCTGCCCGCAGCAATAAAGTTAGTAGCCAGCATCTGAAGCCCCCGCCGCTCATCAGAACCCACCCAGCCTGAAACACCATTGTGTGAGGAGGAGGTTTGTTACAGTGTGTCACCCCAGTAGTAAGGAGATTACATGAGGAGGGGGTTTGTTACAGTGTGTCACCCCAATAGTAAGGAGATTACATGAGGAGGAGGTTTGTTACAGCGTGTCACCCCAGTAGTAAGGTGATTACATGAGGAGGAGGATTGTTACAGTGTGTCACTCCAGTAATAAGGTAATTACATGAGGAGGAGGTTTGTTGCAGTGTGTCACCCCAGTAGTAAGGTGATTACATGAGGAGGAGGTTTGTTACAGTGTGTTACCCCAGTAGTAAGGTGATTACATGAGGAGGAGGTTTGTTACAGTGTGTCACCCCAGTAGTAAGGTAATTACATGAGGAGGAGGTTTGTTGCAGTGTGTCACCCCAGTAGTAAGGTGATTACAGGAGGAGGGGGTTTGTTACAGTGTGTCACCCCAGTAGTAAGGTGATTACATGAGGAGGAGGTTTGTTACAGTGTGTCACCCTAGTAATAAGGTGATTACATGAGGAGGAGGTTTGTTACAGTGTGTCACCCCAGTAATAAGGTGATTACATGAGGAGGGGGTTTGTTACAGTGTGTCACCCCAGTAATAAGGTGATCGCATGAGGAGGGGGTTTGTTACAGTGTGTCACCCCAGTAATAAGGTGATCGCATGAGGAGGAGGTTTGTTACAGTGTGTCACCCCAGTAGTAAGGAGATTACATGAGGAGGAGATTTGTTACAGTGTGTCACCCCAGTAATAAAGTGATTACATGAGGAGGGGGTTTGTTACAATGTGTCACCCCAGTAATAATGTGGGGTGTGTCAAAGGGTGGAGCCAATGGGCGGGGTCAAAGGGAAGTAAAATTAGCTTTCGCCTAGGATGGCAAAAATCCTTGCACCAGCCCTGTATCTATCCTAAGGCTCCGAGTGTCCTGATATCCGGAAATAATTATTTCGTAATATGCACAAAAGGCGTAATATCCCTTTAAACGGCTATACTGGAGCAGTAAGGTGGTGGCCATCTTTAGGGGGATTTTGGGATGGGACATGGCGTTTACCAGCAGTGTTCTACATATCTGAATATTAATGTCTGGAATATATCGCGGCAATATGGTCGGCAAAGCTGTTATTTTCCTGTGAAATCTATTAAGATACATTGCAGCATGTAAGTCTCCCATCCATCAGTAAATTGTGTAGGAGGAGCAGATTGCTGTATTAATGGGGGTATTCTCCCAGGTTGGCCGCTGTCAGGGTATTTGGTCAGGGGGGGGGGTGTTTGCAGAGATTGGCGCTGGGTTAATTCTGCTTAGGCCTTGTTATTCTCTGGGATAACACATCCATGAGCTGGAGCTGACACCATTCACAGTCTCCATCCTATACAGAAAATCAATGTGAATGGAGGGTTTTATCAAGGCACAAGAGAGACATCTAGTGGCCAAAGGAGGTAATAAACAGTATTTTTATTTAAAGCAGTGTTTCCCAAAACTACAACTCCCAGCATGTCCGAACAGCCGTTGGCAGTGATGTCATTCATTGTTGTCATCTCCAGCTTTTAGAGAGTTGTAGTTTTGCAACAGCTAAAGGTAGAAAGACGCAGTTTGGGGGATGGCTTTGGGCATCCTGGGAGTTCTGCTCCAGGACCCTTCTGCTCTAGGACCCCTCTGCTCTAGGACCCCTCTGCTCTAGGACCCTTCTTCTCTAGGACCCATCTGCTCCAAGACCCTTCTTCTTTAGGACCCTTCTGCTCTAGGACCCCTCTGCTTTAGGACCCATTTGCTCTAGGACCCATTTGCTCTAGGACCCTTCTGCTCTAGGACCCCTCTGATCTAGGACCCCTCTGCTCCAGGACCCCTCTGCTCCAGGACCCCTCTGCTCTAGGACCCTTCTGCTCCAGGACCCCTCTGCTCTAGGACCCTTCTGCTCTAGGACCCATCTGCTCTAGGACCTCTCTGCTCTAGGACCCTTCTGCTCCAGGACCCTTCTGCTCCAGGACCCCTCTGCTCAAGGACCCTTCTGCTCTAGGACCCCTCTGCCCCAGGACCCTTCTGCTCCAGGACCTTTCTGCTCCGGGACCCTTCTACTCTAGGACCCTTCTGCTCTAGGACCCTTCTGCTCCAGGACCCCTCTGCTCCAGGACCCCTCTGCTCCAGGACCCTTCTGCTCCAGGACCCCTCTGCTCTAGGACCCTTCTGCTCCAGGACCCCTCTGCTCTAGGACCCCTCTGCTCTAGGACCCTTCTGATCTAGGACCATTCTGCTCAAGAACCCCTCTGCTCCAGGACCCTTCTGCTCTAGGACCCCTCTGCTCTAGGACCCTTCTGATCTAGGACCCCTATGCTCTAGGACCCCTCTGCTCCAGGACCCCTCTGCTCTAGGACCATTCTGCTCTAGGACCCCTCTGCTCTAGGACCCTTCTGATCTAGGACCCCTCTGCTCTAGGACCCCTCTGCTCCAGGACCCCTCTGCTCTAGGACCATTCTGCTCTAGGACCCCTCTGCTCCAGGACCCTTCTGCTCTAGGACCCCTCTGCTCTAGGACCCTTCTGCTCTAGGACCCCTCTGCTCTAGGACCCCTCTGCTTCAGGACCCCTCTGCTCTAGGACCCCTCTGCTCTAGGACCCTTCTGCTCCAGGACCCCTCTGCTCTAGGACCCCTCTGCTCTAGGACCCTTCTGCTCTAGGACCTCTCTGCTCTAGGACCCATCTGCTCCAAGACCCTTCTTCTCTAGGACCCCTCTGCTCCAGGACCCTTCTTCTCTAGGACCCTTCTGCTCCAGGACCCTTCTGCTCCAGGACACTTCTGCTCCAGGACCCATCTGCTCTAGGAGCCTTCTGCTCTAGGACCCCTCTGCTCCAGGACCCTTCTTCTCTAGAATCTCTCTGCTCCAGGACCCCTCTGCTCTAGGACGCCTCTGCTCTACGACTCTCTGCTCTAGAACCTCTCAGCTATAGTGCTGTGTTAAGGGGTGGTCAGCGGCTGTCTTTAGCTCTGCTCCAATAGGGAACAACAAAATGGTGACTCCAGCTTATGCAGCGTCTTTTGGTCCCTGGTGTAGTCCTAAACCCACCTCCTGTCTTATTTAGGTTCAGAATGCTGCTCAGTCTATAACCCATACTTTACACTGAAGCTCTTCTCTTTTAGGACTAAACTCATGGAAGGAAACGTATCCCCTATCCGCAGGCCCCCGGCGACCTCCTTTATGGAGCCCCGACTCTCCCTGGAGTGGCACATCACGTCCCCTGCCCGAAGCGTAGGCCACTACACCCCCTCCATATATCTCTATGGGAAAGATGAAGATAACCGAGCGGCTCTCCCATTGAGATGTATGCAGGGCGCGTAACATCCTCGCTGCGGATATACGGGATATGTTTTTTTTCCATTCGAGATCTCCTTTAATCACTGATTTCCACTTAGATGTATTGTCTACTGGACTCATCTACAGTGGAGGCTGCTCTGTGGCTTCCATATACTTTACACTGCAGCTCTGCTTTCTCTGAATGGCTGCTGTTTAGAAGCACAAGCTCAGCAGGAAGTGTTACATATTAAACTCAAATAAAAATAAAGACTAGTGGACATGCCGTGCACTGAATTTATGTGTTTTTGTGTCTCCCTAGCACTTACAAGCAATACAAGTCTATGGAGGGGGAACGAAAGCTCCGCCCACCAGCTTTGGGAGAACTGCAAATTATAAACAGCCTGCAGAGCAGAACTCTGATAAAAAAATATCTTATACAAGTTTTATAATGGGCAGAAATAGTGCTGCTCCTAATGTATACACACAAGGCAGCTATTCCTGGAAAGTCACCTGAAGTAACAGGGGTGCTATAAACTTTACACTGCAGCGCCGCTCCTTTACATTGTTGTGTAGAAGCCCAAGCTCAGCAGAGACACCAAAAAATTAGCTGCTGCACATAGACTGAGCATAGCTTCCAGAAACAGCGCCGCCCTTGTCCTCAGCCTGTGCAGGGAATTGCAGCTCAGTCTCTCATTGAAATTAATGGAGTCGAGTTGTAATACCGCACATAACCTGAAGACAAGTGTGGCACTGTTTTGGGAAGAAAACTATATTTTTTATCTAGTCCTGGATAACTATTTTTAAGTGCATTTAAAGATTTATAGGACACATTATTATTATTTTGTATGTATTTATATGATTATTTATTAATTTTTTGTTTTGTTTTATCTCTTCCTAGGAAAGCTGGGTGAAAACCATTATGACAGTGGTCTCCAAATTGTAGACCTCCAGCTGTTGCAAAACTACAACTCCCAGCATGCCCGGACAGCCAACGGCTGTCCGGGCATGATTGGAGTTGTAGTTTTGCAACAGCTGGAGGCACATTGGTTGGGAAACCCTGCTGTTAACCCAATGGAATAGCAAACCTCCAGCCATGGTTCTCCAGAGGTTTCCTCCATTGAGGCACGTTTTTCTTCCCTATGTACTGGAGGCTGGCCGGGCATGCTGGGAATTGTAGTTTTGCAACAGCTGGAGGCACACTAGTTGGGAAACCCTGCGGTTAACCTAAGGGAATAGCAAACCTCCAGCCATGGTTCTCCAGAGGTTTCCTCCATTGAGGCAGGTTTTTCTTCCCTATGTACTGGAGGCTGTCCAGGCATGCTGGGAATTGTAGTTTTGCAACAGCTGGAGGCACAGTAGTTGGGAAATCCTGCGGTTAACCTAAGGGAATAGCAAACCTCCAGCCATGGTTCTCCAGAGGTTTCCTCCATTGAGGCAGGTTTTTCTTCCCTAAGTGCTGGAGGCTGTCCAGGCATGCTGGGAATTGTAGATTTGCAACAGCTGGAGGCACAGTAGTTGGGAAATCCTGCGGTTAACCTAAGGGAATAGCAAACCTCAGAGCATGCTGGGAATTGTAGTTTTTGCAGCTGTTCTGTTCCTAGGAAAGCTTGATGTCAACCATCATGACAGTGGTCTCCAAACTGTGGACCTCCAGATGTTCCAAAGCCACAACTCCCAATGCCCAGAAAAACCCCAGTGAAGGAAACCTTTAGGCAAAGTTTCCACTTTTTCTGGCCCCAAGAAACGCAAGGAAAAAAAAACGCCAGAAAAACGCCAGAAAAACGCCACAGCATTTTTTTCTTGTGTTTTTTATCTGTCGTTTTTTGCCTTTGAGTGAAAATAGCATTTTTGGCCCCTTTGACGTTTTTTTTTTCTAAATTTGTTGGGTACCAGAAAAAAAAGGATGCAGTAATGATGGAAAACAATGTATTTAACAAAATTTATATTTTTTATAAAGAAATTTTTATACATTTTTAAACAGGGATCAATTTATGTGGGCGGGCAGGGCACTAAACATGTAGCCAATAATAATAAAAATGTAGTGTGTATGTGTGTTTCACTTTTTTTTTCTTAAAAATAAATAAATAAATATTTAGGTAGTACTATTACTCCCAGCATGGAACAGACTGTTCCATGATGGGAGTAGTAGTTCCTGTACTAACAGACAGATCGCCCCACTCCTGACACCGAGATGCGAAGCGTCATCCTCCTGCACTGTGAATAGAACATCACTCATTGGCCAGATGGTGGCAGCCAATCACAGCTCTGAGGGAAATATGAATGGTGAGCGGCCGGCCGGAGTATAGAGCAGAGATGTAGAGCGCAGGAGAAAGCCGCTCCACATCTCCGTTGTGATCTGTCCTTAACTGCAGGTACTACTGCTCCCAACATGGAGCACTCTCTGCTCCATGCTGGGAGCTATAGTACCCACATTAATAGACAGATCACAGCGAGTGTCACTCCTGACACCTGCTGTGATCCTCCTGTATAATGTATAGATGCAGTGGCCGCTCTTCTATGGTCCCCTGCACTCACGTATATATACACCTTTTAATATTTCCTACAAAGAGTTGTGTCTGTAGGAAATATGAGTAGGTGTATATATCTGACCAATCACAGCTCTGCGGGAAATATGAATATGTATATATATGGCTGTGCAGGGGACCATAGAAGAGCGGCTGCCCACATCCTAATATTATACAGGAGGATCGAGACAGGTGTCAGAAGTGACACCCGGGGCGATCTGTCAATTACTACAGGTACTACTACTCCCATCATGGAACAGTGTGTTCCATGCTGGGAGTAGTAGTACTACCTTAAAAATAAAAAAATGAAAAAAGTGAAAAACACAACTTTTTAAATCATTGTTGGCTACATTTTTAGTGCCCTGCCCGCCCACATAAATTGATCCTTGTTTAAAAATGAATAACATTTTCCTTATAAAAAAGAAACATTTTGTTAAATACAATTTTTTCCATCACTACTGTATCTTTTTTATTACTATTTTTTAATGGTACCCTACGAAATTCTATTAAAAATGGTATCTTGATCCCGTTTTTGGATCGCTAAAGTCCAAAAAACCCACATGTTGACGTCACGGCCACGCCCCCTCCTATAGACTTTCATTGAAGGGGGCGTGGCCATGATGTCACGAGCCTCCGGCACTGCTCCCGATGCTCTAAACGGCGCCGGGTGCAGCAGGGAGATTGCGGGGGTCCCCAGCAGCAGGATCCCCGTGATCAGATAACTTATCCCCTATCCTTTGGATTGGAGATAAGATGTTTGGGGTGGAGTACCCCTTTAATGGAGTAAAAATACATTCACCTTTTTATGAATACCCCCATTGTCTTTTCTGCTGTTTTACATGGGACTGTGGTTTAACCCATATTAAAGGGATACTCCGGTGGAAAACTTTTTTATTTTTTTTTATTTTATGAACTGGTGACAAGAAGTTATATAGATTTGTAAATTACTTCTTTAATTTGTAAATTAAAAATCTTAATCCTTTCAGTACTTATTAGCAGCTGTATGTTACAGGGGAAATTCTTTTATTTTTTAATTTCATTTTTGTCTTGTCTACAGTGCTCTCTGCTGACACCTCTGTCCGTGTCAGGAACTGTCCAGAGCATCAGAGGTTTGCTATGTGGATTTTCTCCTGCTCTGGACAATTCCCTGATACGGGCATCAGATGTCAGCAGAGAGCACTGTGGACAGGACAAAAAGGAATTCCAAAAGAAAATAATTTCCTAAATTTTATAGGTTAACTCCATGACTGCTTTAGGCTGTCCGGACAGGCTGGGAGTTGTAGTTTTGCAACAGCTGGGGGCACACTGGTTGGAAAACAATTCTGTTACCCATAACCCTACTAAACACTAATGCAATTACCCTAAACTCTAACCTTGAACCTAGCCACTAACATTAACCCAGTGTTTTTAGGGGTTAAAGTTGGTAGGGTTGGGTTATGGCAGTGTTTCCCAAACAGTGTGCCTCCAGCTGTTGCAAAACTACAACTCCCAGCATGCCCGGACAGTCCGGGCATGCTGGGATTTGTAGTTTTGCAACAGCTGGATCATTCTAGTTTGGAAACACTGCCATAACCCAACCCTACTAACTTTAACCCCTAAAAATAAGAACCCTAACCATGACCCCTGTTATTATTTAACCCTAATTCCTAAACCTAATTTAACCTTTAAGTCTAACCCTAACCCTGATACAGCTCTGCTACATTACAGCCACAGTATGTTTCATACACCTCTCAGTTAGGGGGTGATGCCCCTTCTATGATTTTGGAGGACGCCCCCTCCATTGATACATTGTATCCCGATTCGGGAGTTGTCGCCGCTGGTGATGATATCGTCTCATCTTGTACATAAATAATTGTCTCGCCGCGCTCGGCTTCGGTAATATCCGCAGATAAGCTCATAAGCTCCTTTAAAAACTGCTGATGCTCGTTCATTGCGGGGAGGGGGCGGCGGCGGCGATTAAATATCTGTTCTTAGAATGCAAAATGTAAAATAGAAAGGATAAACAGAACGCTGGGTGGATCTGAAGACGTCTTCCTCTTGCGCCTTGTAGAAATTCGTAACGGGTCACGGCGAAAACAGATGGAGCGCGTCATTACATTCGCAAGTGTTCGGCGGAGGGAGAAGTTGGAGAACATGTGCGACGGATTTGTAAACGCGGAAAAGTAAAAAAAAAAAAAATGCTGCTGCTTATGGTTGAGCATCATATAGGGCCCGGCCATAGTCGGGGCGCCCCCTTACATGTTAGGCAGGCCTGGTGCAAGGATTTTTGCCACCCTAGGCAAAAGCTCATTTTGCCATCCCTTGAACCCGCCCATTGGCCCTGCCCTTTGACATGCCCCACCTTAGTACTGGGGTGACACACTGTAACAAACCTCCTCCTCATGTAATCACCTTATTACTGGAGTGACACACTGTAACAAACCTCATCCTCATGTAATCACCTTATTACTGGGGTGACACACTGTAACAAACCTCCTCCTCATGTAATCACCTTATTACTGGGGTGACACACTGTAACAAACCTCCTCCTCATGTAATCTCCTTACTACTGGGGTGACACACTGTAACAAACCTCCTCCTCATGTAATCCCCTTATTACTGGAGTGACGCACTGTAACAAACCTCATCCTCATGTAATCACCTTATTACTGGGGTGACACACTGTAACAAACCTCCTCCTCATGTAATCACCTTATTACTGGGGTGACACACTGTAACAAACCTCCTCCTCATGTAATCACCTTACTACTGGGGTGACACACTGTAACAAACCTCCTCCTCATGTAATCTCCTTGCTACTGGGGTGACACACTGTAACGAACCTCCTCCTCATGTAATCCCCTTATTACTGGGGTGACACACTGTAACAAACCTCATCCTCATGTAATCACCTTATTACTGGGGTGACACACTGTAACAAACCTCCTCCTTATGTAATCTCCTAACTACTGAGGTGACACACTATAACAAACCTCCTCCTCATGTAATCTCCTTACTACAGAGGTGACACACTGTAACAAACCTTCTCCTCATGTAATCTCCTTACTACTGGGGTGACACACTGTAACAATCCCCCTCCTCATGTAATCTCCTTACTACTGGGGTGACACACTGTAATAAACCTCCTCCTCATGTAATCACAATACTACTGGGGTGGCACACTGCAACAAACCTCCTCCTCATGTAATCTCCTTACTACTGGGGTGACACACTGTAACGAACCTCTTCCTTATGTAATCACCTTATTACTGGGGTGACACACTGTAACAAACCTCATCCTCATGTAATCACCTTATTACTGGGGTGACACACTGTAACAAACCTTCTCCTCATGTAATCTCCTTACTACTGGGGTGACACACTGTAACAAACCCCCTCCTCATATAATCTCCTTACTACTGAAGTGACACACTGTAACAAACCTTCTCCTCATGTAATCTCCTTATTACTGGGGTGACACACTGTAACAAACCTCCTCCTCATATAATCTCCTTACTACTGGGGTGACACCCTGTAACAAACCTCCTCCTCATGCAATCTCCTTACTACTGGGGTGACACACTGTAACAAACATCCTCCTCATGTAATCTCCTTACTACTGGGGTGACACACTGTAACAAACCTCCTCCTCATGTAATCTCCTTACTACTGAGGTGACACACTGTAACAAACCCCCTCCTCATGTAATCTCCTTACTACTGGGGTGACACACTGTAACAAACCTCCTCCTCATGTAATCTCCTTACTACTGAGGTGACACACTGTAACAAACCCCCTCCTCATGTAATCTCCTTACTACTGGGGTGACACACTGTAACAAACCTCCTTCTCATGTAATCTCCTTACTACTAGGGTGACACACTGTAACAAACCTCCTCCTCATGTAATCTCCTTACTACTGGGGTGACACACTGTAACAAACCTCTTCCTCATGTAATCTCCTTACTACTGGGGTGACACACTGTAACAAACCTCCTCCTCATGTAATCTCCTTACTACTGGGGTGACACCCTGTAACAAACCTCCTCCTCATGTAATCTCCTTACTACTGGGGTGACACACTGTAACAAACCTCTTCCTCATGTAATCTCCTTTCTACTGGGGTGACACACTGTAACAAACCCCCTCCTCATGTAATCTCCTTACTACTAGGGTGACACACTGTAACAAACCTCATCCTTATGTAATTTCCTTACTACTGGGGTGACACACTGTAACAAACCTCTTCCTCATGTAATCTCCTTACTACTGGGGTGACACACTGTAACAAACCTCTTCCTCATGTAATCTCCTTTCTACTGGGGTGACACACTGTAACAAACCCCCTCCTCATGTAATCTCCTTACTACTAGGGTGACACACTGTAACAAACCTCCTCCTTATGTAATCTCCTTACTACTGGGGTGACACACTGTAACAAACCTCTTCCTCATGTAATCTCCTTACTACTGGGGTGACACACTGTAACAAACCTCCTGCTCATTTTCAGGCGGAATATTACTGCTAAATTCTCCTAGGATATTGCTCCTTAGTCTTTCTCCTTTTAGGAAACAAAGAGGAATTGGAAATATGGGTTAAATGTATTTTGGTGGATCATTTACTGTCTTTGCACTGGAATAAAGTGACGCTATAATACATGATAACTTAATAGTCAATTTTAAGGGGGTATCCACGTCTAAAAGTGAATAGTGTATATATATATATGCACAAATAAAACAAAATTTTTCTAAGCAAAGAGACCGGCGGGGGGTGGGGGGGTGGGGGGCATGATAAAGCTTTATTGATAGGACCGGCCCATCCCCTGTATATGATTCCTTCACAGCAGTGGCGGTGGGGGGTCCTGGGTGCGCCCACCATCTGTAGGACGAACCATCTGACCCTGTCAGCTCTGCTATGTGATGCAGAGGACACGGAACATATGTGTTTATCCAGCTTTCTATATACAAACCCCCGGAGAGGATATTGTGTAACCTAAAGAAGAATGTGCTGATCCTATACAACAGTGTATCGGGGGTGTCATGAGCGACTGTAATGTATGTGCGTGGCATTGTTTCCCAACCAGTGTGCCTCCAGCTGTTGCAAAACTACAACTCCCAGCATGTCTGGACAGCCTCCAGCACTTGAGAGAAGAACCCACCCCAGTGAAGGAAGCTTCTAGAGAACCATGGCTGAAGGGTTGCCCTTCCCTTTGGTTTAGGCTAAGAGCAGTGTATTCCAACCAGTGTGCCTCCAGCTGTTGCAAAACTACAACTCCCAGCATATCAAGACAGCCCAGTACTTAGAAGAGAAAAACCCCAGTGGAGGAACCTCTAGGGAACCAGGGCTAAAGTATTGGCCTTCCCTTGGGCTTAAAGCAGTTTTTCCCAACCAGTTCGCCTCCAGCTGTTGCAAAACTACAACTCCCAGCTTGCCCGGACAGCCGTTGGCTGTCCAGGCATGCTGGGAGTTGTAGTTTTGAAACAGCTGGAGACACCCTGATTGGGAATCACTGGTGTGTGGTGTTTGAGTACAGCTGAGCTAGAGAGTAAGGGTTTGACCTCATTGGGACAGACCCTACACTATGAATATGCCTCTGTGTGGGACGGTCACCTTACGGTGGTGGGATGGTCCAAGCTATTTGGCCGCCAAATTGCAAGCTAAGTACCTCATAATTTCATAATTTCATAATGTTATATTTCCATTTATTGCACCATAGCTGTATAGCTTTTCATGTTGTATCTATATACTCATGTTTTATCTATATCTTTGTGCTGGCAGTGTGCTGCTGTATTCTTCTGTTGCTGTATATTTAGCCCAGCATCCTGCACCTGTAAGCCAGGTCCATATAATAGTTTGGAATCAATAGTGCTGGCCAACTTATTCTTTGTGTATATATATATATCTATATATATCTATATATATCTATATATATATATATATATATATATATATATATATAGGGAATTTGTCAAGGGGATTTACACAGGTTTTATTGTGTATATATTTGTCACAAAAATTTTGCATGTATGACTTTTTGTTCGACTTTTAGCGGTACGCCGGCCTGCGCCATTTCTCACTGAACAGATGTTTTACACGAGAGCCGTCTTACTTTGCAGGGGTCAGTGATTTACGACGTGCAACTTTTCTATAAATGTCGCAAATTTGTTGCGCAGTCTTCAATTACACAAAGAACCTGCACTAGAACGGATCTGGCTTAGAAAAAGTCGCAGAGAAGCGGTCCCACAAAGTGGTGTTCTTAAGTGCAGCCCCATATTTATTCCAGGCCCCGCACCGTACATCCCAACTACACCATCAAAACCTGTGTATAAAACCAGAGCTCCTACACTGACTGCGACAAATCTCCCCCACTGTGGATATTTCAGATACTGGAGAATGTCAAAACTGCGTTTTGTGCATTGCACTTTATTTCCTGCAAAGGGTTAATATTTCTACTGTACACATCCGGATAGTTATTTGTCACCTGTCATCACTAGTGTTGAGCGCGAATATTCGAAATGTACATTTAAAGATGTACTCCAGGATACAAAAACGTATCCCCTATCCTAAGGACACTGGATAAATGTCAGATCATGGGGGTCTCGACCGATGGCCCCTCCCCTGCGATCTCCCGTATGGGGAGCCTTCTCTCCTTCTAAATGGAGCGCGTCGACCACCGCACAAAGTGGCAGCCATCATGCCCCCTCCATGCAGCTCTATGGGAGAGCCGGTGATTGCTGAGTGCAGCGCTCCGGCTCTCCCGAAATGCTGCATTGAGGGGTGTGTCAGCTATCGCTTCATGCGGTGGTTGACATGTCCCATTCAGGAGGAAAGCCGGAGCCCCGTATGGGGGATCGCTGGGGGCCCAGCAGTTGGACCCCCGCAATCTGACTCTTATCCCTTGTGAGATTCTGCAGAAGACAGAGAGTGAACATCTGCAGAAAACATTTCACTTACAATTCATGAAGCCCCTAAAGCTTCTTGAATTCTGCTAAAGAAAAAAATAATTCAAGGGACAGTGACCAAATCTCTAATCTCTGGACTCCTAAGCTATAGTCAAGTAACTGTATCACTCGGAAATTTAGTAAAGTTTACAAGTTGTTTCACGGAATCTTAACATCAGAAGTCTCATCCTGGAATATTGCCTCCCTGATGTCCCTGTGCAGTATCTGTAGTGAGAGAATCACAGCTTTAAAGGGGTACTCCGGTGGAAAACTTTTTTATTTTTATTTAAATCAACTGGTGCCAGAAAGTTAAACAGATTTGTAAATTACTTCTATTAAAAAATCTTAATGCTTCCAGTACTTATCAGCTGCCGAATAATAGAGGAAATTATTTTCTTTTTGGAACACAGAGCTCTCTGCTGACACCATGACCACAGTGCTCTCTGCTGACATCTCTGTCCATTTTAAGAACTGTCCAGAGTAGTAGAAAATCACCATAGAAAACATATGCTGCTCTGGACAGTTCCTAAAATGGACAGAGATGTCAGCAGAGAGCACTGTGCTTATGATGTCAGCAGAGAGCTCTGTGCTCATGATGTCAGCAGAGAGCTCTGTGTTCATGATGTCAGCAGAGAGCTCTGTGTTCCAAAAAGAAAATCATTTCCTCTGTAGTATTCAGCAGCTAATAAGTACTGGACGGATTAAGATTTTTTAATAGAAGCAATTTACAAATCTGTTTAACTTTCTGGTGCCAGTTGATATATAAAAAAAGTTTTTTTCCTGGATAACCTCTTTAAAGGGGTTCTCCGGTTCTCCAATCAGCTGTCATGCCCCCTCCCATAGACATGAATTGAGGGGGTGTGATGTCACAATCACTGCCGCCAGAACCCTGGGTTTTTTTAGAATGTAAGATGTCTAGCAGTGTAGTACTCCTTTAATAGTGGCCCTGACTGCTACCTGGATGGAATCTAGGGTCTGTGCTGAATATCCTTACTTCTCTCTGACATCATATGGAAGCAATGGGGCGGATGCTAAGGCTATGTTCACACTTCGAGCGGACATTCTGCTGTGGTATGAGGTGTGAGCTGCAGGGCAGATAGAATTACCCTAGGGGCAGATGGCATTAACCCCTTGTATTTGTGACGCCAGGGCGTGGTTTATCCTCAATACCACCCAAAGGTATACCGCTGGATCCTGGGCTAGGCACAGGGGCAATAACGACTCAGATGCCAAGTTATGGACAACGATAGCTTTACTGAGTGACAGATGGTACAAATAAACTTCTTGACAAGTTTGTCAGGCATTTCTTCTTGAATGTTGCATAACATGTAACAACAAAAGTACTTCACAAAGCAGTAAGTGACAGCAGAATTATCCCTGGTAGACTTCTTCAGCCTGGATATTTGCCATTCCAACCTTGCCTGTCGGACTGTTTCCAAGGCTGGGACATGTAACGGGATCCACGGGACTGTTCCCTCTCTAATGGACTTACTCGGGTGTTCCAGATCACCCGGGACAAGGTAGGCTCGGTAATGGTGGGGCTGATGGTGACCACCATTTGCACCGCAGCAGCTTGCGCCACTGCGGCAACAGTTGGTGCTTGTTGGGCCGGCCAAACCTCCTCTGCGGGAGTAGGCTGAGGCACTTCCGTTGGTGCCCGCTGGTTAGGCCAAACCTCCTCGACCACAGGAGTAGGACTGGGCACATGCACAGATGACTGTGGTAGATACTTTGGTGCCATGACGGGCACTTCGGGAATGTAGATCTCTTCCTCCTGGATTGTACCTCTGACTTTAGGTTGCAGCAAATCAAAATGATCTGCGTCCCAGTCGTCCAATGGAAAGTAGGCAAACGGAACTTGAGTTGGACTCTTTGGATGGGTCACCGCAGCTGCCCATTCTCCTCTCATGCTCTGTACAAGAGTGTACTCCACGATCTCCCCGCTCTCTAGAGAAAGTAATGATGGGGGGAGATAGTCTCTCTGCACTAACCGAGGAATGACCAAGAAGGTCCCACCATGACGACAGTCCATGAGGGTGCCAAACCCCTGCACTTTGTTGAATTTCATGACCGTAGCTCGGCGGCATTCCAGGGGTTGCTATCCCTCTTGGGGATTTTCCAGCTTACTAATATATAGGGCCTCTAATGCTTTAGTGTCCTGTTGCTGTGCCTGTTGCACCTCATATGGCAGCAGTTTCGGCCCATATCTTTCCACTCTTTGGGCCCTCAGCCCTTCTACCATGTCAGCCACATGGGCTTCTCTTCTGGCCCTCTCAGACTGGGCCATCGGAACTGGGGGATGGGACTTCCCTGGCAGGGGAAGAAGGTGTTCTCTCATATATTGTATCAGTCCAGGCTCATTGTCAAACGACCACTTAGGTAATGGTAGTGACCAGGGACGTACAACAGACTTCTGGACCTGGGATGTTTGCTCTGGGCTAGGGGTAGTAGGAGGGGTAGGGAATGCAGCCTCAGCCGGGGTACTCACTTCTTACTCATACCCACCGCCAGGGTTGCTGGCCAGTCTCCATCGTCCTCGGGCAGCGGGACTTGGTAGCAGGCATCTTCGGCCCCGATGGAGATCCTCTGGAGATGGTCAGCTAACTCTTGAAATATGTGCGCCATGGCCACAGCGACTTTCCGGGCTTCCGGCGCCATCTTGGGGACTCTCCGACCTCATGCTTGCCTGTTCCACCATGTTGCTCCACTTGCTGACTTCCGGCAAACTGAGAGGATCCGGCGCTGCTCCTTTTATGCAGGGCTTCAGGAAAATGGCCGCCGGCTGGAAGTATGTCAGAGGTGCAGTGCTGACTTGTGCTCCCCCTGCAAAAAGGGGCGGATCTTTACAGTTCCACTTCGGCATCGAT